>NW_021821112.1:0-106193 GCF_901001135.1 Rhinatrema bivittatum | reverse complement strand
ACCAGTGAGGGGAGAAAAAACCCCCAACAAAACAAAAACAGTTTGAGGACAGCAATAAAAAAAAAAAAAAAATTCAACCTTTGAAACCAGGCTGGACCCTCCCCGGCGACTTTCCCAAAATATAATGAAAGGTATTTGGAAACTTTACGGCCCTTGCATAACTGCAAGCGGTTTCACATGCAACGAGTTTCATCAGGGCAAAAAAAAAAAAAAAAGAAGTTCCTTCCGAAATTTGGTGCACATAGGCCGAGATTCGTCTTGAACGTTGTTCGAGGCGGAACACATCTGTAAAACACTTCCCAGAAGGGGGCTGTGCTCCCCCGGCTCTCCTGTCAGGCCCTATCACTGCAGTGGCCGGCGTTACAGGGAGGGGAGAGAAGGGACAGTTCATGAGGACTAAGAATGATCCCCCTCCCTCTCACCTCCCTCCCCCCGCTACATTTTCCCCCATCTGGGGGTGAAGACGTACCTGCTTGCTTCCTGCCCCCCCAAGGAGGCATTTAACCCGTGGCTGCCATGTAGGTGCTCCCTATGGTTTTGATCTTCTCCACACCACTGAATTTCGGCTTTGAAAGCAGCTGTGGGTGAGGGAGGGAAGCAGAGGGTGGAGAAAGTGAAGTAAATAGTGAAAAAACACAGCAGTGAAGAGTGGGGGGGGGGGCAGGGAAGAAGGGGAGAGTATAGGAGCTTCCACGATGCTGAGTCATAGTTGGGGGGGGGAGGGCAAGCTGTGTGGTTGCAGCCAGTTCTCTGCAGAAAGCTGGGCTATGGGGGCCCCAGAGATAAACCACAGCAGGACTTCTCAGATCTGTCCTGGTGACAACGGAGCCGGTCTGGGTTCCAGGACACTCACACGAATATGCATGAGATAACGTTTTGCATACATTAGAGACCACATACATGCAAATTTATCTCATGCTATCCTGAAAACCCGAGTGGCTGTGAGGTCCCCAGGATAGGTTTGGGAAGCCGTGGCTTAAGGTGGCCAGGTACCTCCATGTCATGGCCAAGCTAAGCAGTTGACCAGCTGGAAGAGGCGTGCTGGACTCCAGCTCCCTCACCCTCAGCCAGTCCGTTCCTGGCTTTCTCATATTTCACTCTCCCACTGCATTCTGGGTCTCGTGGTTTTCGCTTTTCAGGCCTCACATGAATACATTCGCAGCAGGCAGCATTCCTTTCACAATTCAAGCACAGGACTTTAATCCCAGCATGCACGTCATGAGGAGTTCTAGAAAAGCAGGACTACAGGTCCCAGGATGCAACTGGCATGAGTTCTAGAAAAGCAGGACTACAGGTCCCAGGATGCACTGGCATGCAGGGTGTGGCCTAATAGCTTCCTTCTGGATCTGGGCAGGATAAGTGAAAGTCCAGCTGGGTTTCTTCCTGAGCTCAGGCTAGAGACACCAAGAACAGGGCCTCAACCCCTACCCCCCTGCCCTCACCAATACCTCATCAAAGTCCGCAATAATCTCGTTAAGTAGCCGCAGGCACTCAAGCCCCTCCCGGTTCACGTCCGATTCATTGTAGAACTCCTTGAAGTCAGGGATGGAGGCAAATAGGACGCAGACTCGCTCATAGGACTGGTGGTAGAGGTCCTGAAGGGCAGAGATGGAGTGGTGAGAGAGTGGGCCTATATGCTACAGAAGTAAATTTCCAATCACACACAGGAACAAAATTTGCACTCAGCAACTATAGTTCAACAAATATAAGTGCAAAAATAGTCTTTTCTGGTCACAACTTCAATATAATATTATTATTCTTCAATACGGCAACTCCTTCATAATAACCGCTGGTTTATATAGCAGACTCCCGACACGGACCGTGTTTTGCCCGTCCGGCTGCTTCGGGGGGGGGAGGGAGGGGCAATTTTTACAACAAGACCATCTGTAATAACACAAACACATACACATTGACCAGAATATTGTCGGGCAACTAGGCATAACAATATCATGTTATAAGAAGACAAATACAGCAAGACAAATATGTAAATCCAAATTTTTAGTACAGGAGCGCCTTAGATATGTAACATTGACAGCCATTTAAACCCTCAATTGTGGTGCCAAAAAATGCCCCCGAGGCTGATGGGGATTTTTTTCAACCAATCACAGCTAAGAAAACACCATGACGTATGAGAAAATAATGCCACTCGAGTTCAGCATTCAACCCAGCCGGAGAGAGGTGTCGAGGGTATATATCCATTTTTGTTCCCTTCTAAGTAAGGTGGTCACAAGATCCCCTCCCCTCACCGTAGGTTTGACAACATCAATTATCATAAATCGTATATCTGACAATGTATGTGAAAACTGCTGCCAATGCGATACCAAAGGAGCCTTTTCCTTACCTGTCTTTATAGAAGCTCTATGTTCGATAATGCGAGTTTTAATTTTTGGGAAGTCTTACCAACATATAGTTTTTCACACGGACAACTAATTTCATATACAACCCCAGAGAGTCACAATCTGTATTGTTATATAATTTGTAAACTTTCTTGGAAGTGGGATGTATAAATTCAGTTGCAGTGAAGGTATGATCACACCCTGAACAATGTCCACATGGTTTATGCATTCCTATGCTAGACCTAATGTCGACATCTGAGTATGTTGAATGTACTAATGTATCCCGTATGTTTTTACCTCTACAGTAAGTAAACCTAAGGTCACTATGAAAATGTTGTTCCAGTGATAAGGCTATCCAATATTTTTTAATGATCTGCGAAACAGTTTTACTAACAGTTGAAAAGGGCAATATGCAATTAACTTGGGGACTGGTGTCCCTATTCTGCTGTAGAAATAACAAATCCCTGTTGACATTCAAAGCTCGTTTAAAAGCTTTTCTCAAAATAGGGCCAGGGTACCCTCTTTGTTGAAACCAAGACTGCATCTGCTTAGCTTGGTTCATATTCCTGCTTCGTAGTCAGAGCCATCTTGAGTCTTAAAAATTGACCTGTTGGAATATTGTTTTTTTTGAGTTGCGGATGAAAACTGTCGTAAGCTAACAATGTGTTACGGTCAATGGCCTTCCGATAAATAGATGCCTGAAAACTCTTATCTTGGTACGTGATTTGTACATCCTGGATCAGGATGCACTTCCCCTATCTCTTACACACCTACATTAATTATTTGCTGTGTGTATGGACTTGGTAGCATCTTCTATCTCTGTGGTTAGAACTGAGACACAGGGAGATAAAGTGGCCCCCAGGGTCCCACACACACAGAGTCAGGGATTAGAATGTAGGCAGACGCTCTTAGCACTCGAGCCCACCTCCCCCTTCCCTTCACTCGCCTCATTCCGTAGGTTCTGCCCAATGAACTGCTGAGCTACATCAGCTGGGAGAACATTTTCGAGAAGGACGCGGTTCAGGTTTTCCATTGTCTCGATCTCTTCCCGCTCCTTCTTGAATTTCTTCTTCCAGAGGAAGTCCAGGCGGCAGTAATACTCATTCTGGAAAGAAGACAAGCCAAGTCAGACACTCTATTCTTGACTTTTCTTTCAAGGAACCTCCATACCATTCATCCATCTATCAACCATAAATCCAGTCACCATTCCTTCTGTCCATCCAACCATGTACCAACTGTACATCCAGTCACCATTCCTTCTGTCCATCCATCCATGTACCAACTGTACATCCAGTCATCATCATTCCTTCTCTACCATCTACCAATCATGTATCCAATCACATTCCTTCTCTACTATCCATCTACCAACTGTGCATCCATTCACCCATCCTTCTCTACAATTCATTCATTCATTTATTTTTCATTTTATTTTAAAAATCTATTGTAATCTATTGTATACTGCTTATACAAAAAAGTAGAGGTCCAAGTGGTTTACAGGCTGTAAAACATACATAGTAAAACGATCTTAGAAATAAACTAATAAAAAGTGTAAGAAATACATTAAGAAAAGAGGTTAAAAGGAAGGAAATTATTCTGAGCTTTGAATGTCAAGGGCAATGGAACATAGGTAGGTTTTTAATGTCTTCTTAAATTCTTTGGGGCTAGTGACTAGTCTAAATAAAGTTGTGATGGAGTTCCATAGTGAGGGATCCGCGACAGAGAGGGCACGTTTTCTGCTCATTTCAAGTCGCAATTTTCACCATTGGAATCTGAAGAAGATTTTTATCTAAACAGTTTAAGTGACAATGAGGTTGGTATATGCAAAGGGCAGTGGGATTGTGAATTAGGTTGAAGTGTCAGAATTTTGTAATGGAGTGTTGTTTAACTGGAAGTCAGTGAAGGTTAAGAAGGATTGAGGTAATATAGTCTCTGATCTTAGTGTTTGTGAGAAGGCGAGCTGCAGCATTTTGAACAAGTTGAAGAGGACAGATTGTTGATTCTGGAAGACCAGCATACAATGAGTTGCAGTAGTCTAGTCCATAAAGAATGAGAGCTTGCAGGACAGTTCTGAAGTCTGCGGGAAACAGTACGAGTTTTAATCTTTTAAGGAGGTTCAGTTTGTAAAAGAATGATTTTACAGTTTGGATAAATTTACTGCCATGGATAATTTGGAATAAAAAATGATACCTAGATTGTGAGCATGAGAGACAATAGGTATTGAGTGATTGTCAAATGTTAGTTGCAGTGGGGGGGGGGGGGGGGAATGAGAAATCAGGTAAATGTAATATTTCAGTTTTTGCAGCATTTAATTTCAGTCGATTATGAGATAGTCAGGTTTTTATGGTGTCCAAATAAAGAGTAATTAAAGAAAACGTATGAGACCAAGAACATGTGTAGGGTTTGAGTAGATGTATATCGCCGGCATAGATTTCGAAGTCTCTGCCTAGACCAGTTAATATCTGGCAGAGGGGGAGAAGGTAAATGTTGAATAACATGGCTGAAAAGGAGCAGCCTTGTGGGATTCCGGTTGTGGTAGTTCACCTATCTGAATGGGAGGTGCCTAAACTGATTTGCTGTGGGCGATTAGAAATCAAGGAGTTAAACCTTGCCTTTAATGCCTATAAATTGTAAGCCGGAGAGAAGTAGTTCATGAGTTAATGTGTCAAAAGCTGCGGTAAGGTCGAGGAGAATGATAATCTATGCTTGCATCAAAGCCACGGATTATTGAATCAAGTGAAGCAAGGTCTCTGTCTTATGGAAGCCATGTTGGTTCAGGTGGAGGATGTTATTATCAGTAATATATTCAGTAATATATTCCATCTACCAGCTGTGCATCTAGTCACTATTATTTCTGTCCATCCATCCATCTATCCATTCACCTACTCACCTGTCCATCCATATATCCATCCAGTCTATCCATTGTCCATTCGTTCATCTATCAAATTGCCAGTCCTTGTTTCCAACTATTTTGCATTCCCATCCATCCATTAATCACTCTACCTATACACCTATCAATCGTCTATGCATATATCCAGTCTGTTTATCCATCCATCCGTCCAATCGTTAGTCCTGTTTTCTGCACATTGTAAGTACGCCAGTACCTCTGCCCCTCTGGGACACATTGCAGAACCCTTACCTGCCGAGCTAACACCTGCTAACACCTGCAGAACCCTTACCTGCCGAGCTAACACCAGCAGTGCAAAGAAAAAGGTGAAGAAAGCAATGCTGCCTGCAAGCTTGGGTTCCTTCAACACCCCAGGCCTTCAGAAACAAAAAGAAAGTCAAATCAGGATTCCAAGGACGCAACTGTCTAAAGAGACTCCCAACCCCCTACGGCTCTCTCTGCTACCTCACTGACTATTCAACCCCAGCCCTTATCCTGCTGCTCCACGAGTTATCGTGCAGACTCTCCCAGCCTATCCTGCTGCTCTATGAATGTTTTCACTGATCCTTGACCCCAGCCCTATCCCGCTGCTCCCTGTCCTATCTCAAAGATCCCCCAACTTATCCTGCTGCTTCCTGAGTTATTTTAAAGACCCCCCCAACCCCAGCCTCTATGATGCTTCTCCCTGAGCTGCCTCAAAAGACCCTCCAACCTAGCCTCTATCCTGCTGCTCCATGAGTTATCACAAAGATCCTCACTGACCCTATCCTGCTGCCCTCCAGGTTATATTAGAGACCTCCCCCCTTCGGACTCCGGCTGCCCTCTGCTCTCCATCTTCTTCCTCCATTTCCTGCTTACTGTAAGATGGTCTGGTTTGGATACAGCCAGCTAACGTGACAGTCGGAAAGCCAGGCATGAGTGTGCAGGAAGATAACGTTGTAAATCACCACAGCAACCGTCAGCATGATCAGCTTGAGTTCAAAATTCATGTGGAGAAAGATGGAGCAGGAGAGGAGCCCCAGGATACAGCAGTACATGTAATACTGAGGAGGGAGAGCAGGGAAGGGACAGTCAGTTCAATGCACACACATACATGCAAACCAAACGCACAGGCACACTCACCCCCCCCCCCCCCCCAACTATATAGAAGGCATGTTGGAGGTTCATCGGACAATTCCGGGTCACAAAGGACACAGGAGGGAATCAAGTCTGGTTTTGCCCCTGGTAGATGTTGGAACTTGTAATTCCTGCTTTTCTGAGTGATGCACAGGGTTGGAGGGGGACGGGGTAAACCTGGATGAGTGCAGCCCCTGTCCCCAGCTATCCCAGGTCCCTCTGGTTGGCCTTGCATTTGTCCAATTAAAGAGCCTTGGCATTGCCATGAAAATGAGAACTCACTGGAATGCTGTACAGGGACTGGGAGTCCAGAGCAACACTTGCTGAGGAATTCTGGGCCATTGGAGGACAGGAAGCAGCCGGCATGAAAAACTGAAGGGAAATTTTAGCAAAATATGAAAAGTAGTTGCACCAAATGCACTGTTCAACCTGCAATCTGGATAACCAACAACCAACTTCTTGAGGCAGATACTGAAAGCTTAGCCAGCTAAGTATCTTAGCCGGATATAGCTTATCTAGCTAAGGTACAAGGATATTCAGCAGCATGGTTATTTTTATTATTTATTTAACATTTTTATATACCGACCTTCATGAAAGAAAATTCATATCAGATCGGTTTACAGATAACATGAGGGAATAACAAAGTCAACCATATAACAAGAAATGAAAGTTACATATAACAAGGGTATTAACCTGGAGGGCTAGGATAGCCGGAGCGATAGAAGGCATAACTGAACAAATTAGATAATATGGTTATGTCACTATTGAGCATATCTAGCTTAGCCAGTTAACTTATCTGTCTCAGTATCAATATCGCCGGATAGGTTATCTGGCTAAGTAGCACTGCCCCATCCATTCACTGTCACAAGTTAGCCAGATAGCTGGATAAGTCCTACTTATCCAGCTATCTGATGTTTGAATTTTGGGTTCCTTATAACCATTATCAAAACAGAAATTCTATTTCATTTAATTTCATTATTTATATACAGCACATATCATGCTACAATAGCCGAGCAAGGTGGTTTACAGCATATAATCCTATGAGGCTAGCAACTCACCAAGACCTGATAATGACCCCTTCTCTCCCCACCTCCCCGGCGTCCTAACCTATCAGGTAATGCATTAATCTGACTCACCCACTGTCACCTAATCCTCTTTGAAGTGGCTAACCAGCTACAAAAGGTGGAGGTAAAAATACGCAATTAAATTAAAATTAAATCATTGTAATAAATTATTTTTGGAGCTTTGATTTGTCCATCAGTTAAACAGGGTCTCCAGAGTGCTTTTCAAGGGGCATAAGGGCCAGCAGTCTCCGGCATCCAGAGCAACCTTGTTATAATTATAACAAGGGGGGGGGGGAGGGAGAGGAAGGGGAGTCCTGACCTGCCCAAGCTGTCTTAGAGACTCCCCCCCCCCCCACGTTGGCCCTGTCTCATACATGACCCCTCTGATAATAACAAGAGGGTCCCAGGCAAGGAGAGTTACCCTTGAAATTGAACGGCTGCTCCCCCACTCCACTGCACTCCACCCCACCCCCGCATTACTTACGAAGTTGAAGAGTGCCATGATTAGGACAATCAGGATAGTAACCACTCCCAGGGGCACCCGAAGCCAGGGCCGGGAGGAGATGGCTGGAGAGATGGAGGGGACCCAGTGCAGGAGTTTTGGCCCTTTCAGGATACATTTCTGTCCGAGAGACAAAGAGAGAGACATTACCCTCCACACCTTATGTCAGCAGGGGGCCACAGGGATGGCACAGAACTCAGTTAGATTATGATCATTTGGGGGTTGCGGGGAGGAGGGCAAGATGACTACAGTTCATCAGGGGTAGACTTGGTCTGCTTCTTCTGCCCTTTGCATACTGGGATTTAGTTTTCTAGTAAGACTGAAATAATCCCAGCATGCCACAACCAAGCCAGGCTGGGTCTCCCTCTCTCTCAGGAGGGAGGTATGTGAAAGTTGCCCAGGTTGCCCAGAGAGCCTAGTTGCCCAGAGTGACTGCAGGAGTTCATTATAGGGAGGAGGGGGATGATGACTTACCATTCTGGTCCAGCAAAACAACTGAAGAGGAGGAGGAGGAAGAGGAAGAAGGAGACGGCATAAGAGATCCCGAGCTGTACCGTCCTGGGGGAGAAAGCAGCAGAGATTAATATACATCTTTCCTCAACAGCCCTATATAACCACCCCTTTCTGCAACCCTTCATGACCACTTCCCCCCTCCTTCAGGCCACAGTGGGATAGGACGGATGGGGGAGAAAGCCTTTCAGGTTTACAAAGACTCCAAAGTTAAAGGATATGAGATGGATTTAGAAAGGAGATGCCACTGAACTCCATGGAGATGAATGACGTGGTTTTGATGGAGATGCCATGAACTCCATGGAGATGATTGACATGGTCAGGAGGTAGATGCCACTGAACTCCATGGAGATGAAGGACATGGTCAGGCGGAAGATGACACTGAATTCCTCTGAGATGAATGACGTGGTTTTGAGGGAGATGCCACTGAACTCCTCTGAGATGAATGATGTGGTTTTGAGGCAGATGCCACTGAACTCCATGGAGATGAATGACATGGTCAGGAGGTAGATGCCACTGAACTCCATGAAGATGAAGGACATGGTCAGGAGGTAGATGCCACTGAACTCCATGGAGATGAAGGACATGGTCAGCGGAAGATGCCACTGGACTCCTCTGAGATGAATGACATGGTTTTGAGGGAGATGCCACTGAACTCTATGGAGGTAATTAGGTGGGGCAAGAGAGATTTAGTGGGGCAATGCCACTGATGTTCATGGGTCTAGGCAGGGCTCCAAGCTTTCTGAATCCTTCTCCAGCACTAATTATTTCTTTCTCCGTCCAGCCAATACTGGCATCCCTGTGTGCACTCACTTGTGTGTCACCAACATCTGGATTATAAAGTTACAGAGGAAGATCAAGAAGGCACCAGCTGTGTAATACTTGAAGGCAGGGAGAGTAGAGAGAAAACTGCAGGGGAAAGAGAAATGGAGGTCAGCACTCCTCCCTCGGTCTGTTTCATAGACTCCTTCACTTCCTCCTCCCTCTCTCTCCATTGTTTCTAATTCTCTCTCTCTGTTCCATCCCATTTTTATCCTCTCTCCCCATTCCTTTCCTCCCCCATCTATCTCTCTTCTTTCCTCTCCACTCCCTCCATTTTCTCCTCTGCTCTGCTGCCCCTTCCTTCTTTCCCATCTCTATCCCCTCCTCCTTCCCTTCCTTTCCTCACCCTCTTTCTCTCTCAGCCCCTCTCCACTCCTCTCATTTTCCTCTCCACCTCTCTTGATCCCTCTCTTCCCCTCCCCTCCCACACCTCTCACCTCTTTCTCAGTGGATCTCTCATTAAAATATAATGTGATCCTGTTAAAGTCCTCTGATTTCTTCCACTGCCTGAGAAGAAAAGGAAAAGCTGAATGAGAGATAGGCAGAGAGACAAAGCAAGGATTTTAAAGCCCTCATGAGGGCTGATTAGATCTGGGATCTGCATTGAGATCACCAAGTCACACACACCCCCGCCTATAAACCTAAGCTCAATATTCATGAAATTAATTTGCAGGCAATGGCTCCAGTTCATGCCTAATTTGCATATTTAAGGTCCTAATGGGGGCTCACACCCCCTGTCCAGGACCAGAACTCACTTCCCACGAGCTAACCCACGGGCAGTAGTCTTGAAAACAGAACTGGGTGGCAGGGGGGAACTGGGATTGAATTTCTGTGCCCCATCCCCTTCCCCTGCCCCTTCGAACGGACTTACTTTTGAGAATTGAGCTGATCGATGATTTGGAATATTTTCTCATTGAGGTTGTCTTCCGTCTCCCGGGCCGATCGCACCCTGCAGGGATGAAGGGAGTCCCCGGTCACTGGAAGAATGTTCTCTCTTAGTAAAACTAAAGGTGCCAGGACCTGCTAATGATCAGTACAGGAGCACCCTCCCTCCCCCTGCCCCCACAGTTTATACAGATTCAGAACAGTGGGACTGGTTCAGCAGGGCAGTGGTGGAATGGTCCAAAAAAAAAAAAAAGAAAAAGACTACATACTCTGAACCATCTCTTCAAATAAAAATGAGACTGGGGGAAAAATAAGAAAGATCTTAATGAAGTTTGACTAAATCTGAATTAGCAAAACAAAAAACATTCATGTTTCTAGATTTTTAAAAACTTGGTTTGCTGCTACTTCTACATACAGGTTGATGCCCAGGAAATTGATTTGTCCCTTGATGTCAGCCGGTGGCAGATGCTTGATTTACAAGCTAGAATCCCTCTTGCAAAAACCCCTGACCCACTCCACCTCCACACCCTACCCTCTCCCCCAGAAAAGACGATGAGAGACAGACTGACAGCCCTGAAGGGAAGCCTTTTCCTTACTTGTCCAAGGTGCGTGACTGGTGCGGAAGAGATGCCATGGGGATCTCCTGCCAAGAGAGAGAGAGAAAGACACGAAAAAATTAGCAACAGGAGTGAACCAGGAGACAAATTAAAATGAATAATTGTAAATGATATAGATGAGCTCATGGTGTAGAGATTTTGAGAGAGCTATGAATTTAGATACCACCCCCTCCCTTCTCTCATACCGTTCTCCACCTGGGCTCACTGTACAGCTTGGGTCAAACTGCTCGACCTTCTTCCAGTGCTCCAGTGCTGTTTGTAAGCTCTTTGTTGATGGGAACCTGCATGCGGGTGTGAAGTGTTCACTCTGTGGGTTACATATCTCCCCCTCCAAACGTTCTTACCGTCTTCATGATGCTGTCAATGTCGAGGGTGGGGGGCTCAACCCCCAGTCTGTCTCGGTGGTTCAAGTGTGCGAAGGGCTTGGCGGCACCCCACGACTCCAGGTACTGCGTCATGCGCAATGAGGCACGGATCTTGGGCCCTTCCACTGTCGGGAAAGTCACGGCTTTGGCACTGCTCTCCTTACCTACCTGGGATGCCATTGGAGAAGGTGGATGAAAAATGGTGGTGGTGGGAGGGGGATGGGATAGAAACAAGGAAATTCCAGGATTACTGGAAAAAAAATGTGAAAGTAGGAGCCAGTAAATCAACGTCTCTCTAAATAACAAACATCGCTTGACAACCACCACTGAGAGCTGACTAACCCAAAGGTGTGAAGTGAGATGTGGCAAACAGGTACAGCCATGCAAAGGGATCTATTCAATGCCTGGAGGCCCATCCGTAAAGGAATGAGTTAAGTGTGCAACACCAGATAAGACACCTCACGTCGGATGCTTGTAATAAGTTGCATTGGCTTCCCAGCTATAAAAGTCCTCTTCTTCCCTCACCCTGAGCAGTAGGAATAAAGCCAATGCATAAAGGAAAAATTGTCACATTCAATGCACACCTGTGTTTTATGACATCCTCATGCTTACAAAGATCCTATGATAGGTGAGAAAAAAATTAAAGCGCACCTCTGTCATCGCCAGTTTTTTCACTACCACTGTGAAAAGCAAAGTGGAATTATATTCCCACCTCCTAGAGTGAATTCTGGTCGCTGTCTATGGATTTTGTGTCTGAGTTCCTCGGCTGAGGCTGGAAAGGAATGAACGATGCTGGTGGCTCACCCTAGGATCAATGACCAGGTAGGTCTGGATGCTGTTCTCCTTCAGGTAGGGGTCCCGATGGCTGGCAAATGCCTTTTCCACCTCATATATTCCATCCAGGTGGGAAAGAGTCGCCTCCGTGATGTGGACACGTCTGAGAGTGGGGTGGGGGGTGGGGGAGAGGAAGTATACCAGATGTGTCAGAGATGGAAGAGGGTGGTTCCTCCCAAACAGGCCTCCCCCCATCACTCAGTTCCCCACATGCTCTTCCCCTCAACTCTCTCTTATCTCGTCCCAGTGTCTCTTCTATCTTTCTCTCCTTTTCACGTTGATATTTTCTGGAATGTTCCAGGCTTGGCTTCTACCCAGGAACTCCTCCCGCCTCCATGTGATTGGCCAGTGTCACATCATGCGACCAGACGTCATACTGCCACTTCTGCAGGGCCCGATTCACGCCGCCACAGCACGTTCCCCGAGTGGACGCCGACACGCATATTTATGTCCACCGCCTGTGGCCTCCCGCAGCTTCCTGTCAGGATAGAGGTGAGAAGCTTCACGTGACCAGCATGTGCATACAGGGGACCACATGTAATAGGTGTGTGTGGTTGGTGTGGCGATGCACACACTGCCACTGAGACATGCAGCACATGCAGATGGATCCCCAGGCATGAATGTTTATGTACGTTGGGGTGTGTGTGTGTCACCAAAGCGTCCCTTACTATTGATTTTGGTGTCTCCGCAGATGCTGATAGATGTGGTCAGAGAGAGTGGGAGTAGAAGGAAATGTCTGACACTCCCCAGTGGGTGGTGTCTATCTAACAAAGCCCAGGAGTTCCTTCCTTCCTGTGTCCTGCCCTGAGAGGGTTGGCTGATGGACCCAAGGGTGGGGTTCCCAAGCCCTTACAGTTGGGGAGATTTATCTTGGAGTCCAAGTTTGACTTCTGAGATATTTCAAGGAACCAGAGAAGAGGTCTCAAGGGAGAGGGGAATTGGTCCAACACTCTTCATCTGGGCTAAGAGAAATGTCTTCAGTGTTTTGGATCCATAGGATAATTATCTTTGTAGCGAGCCAAAGGGAAGATGGCTTTGCAGGGAGAAAGTGCCACAGAGCTGCTGCTTAAAAGAAAGTATCAGCCTAGGAGCTTCTGAAGTGTATCAGCAGGAGTCTCCAGATTCCTAGTGGGAAGGACTCTGCACCCAGTCTGCAGGTAACATGGAAAAAAATGTCCACGGAGGGTCCTTTGTGAAGCGGACCTACTGTCAGGGAGTGCAGAATTGCCAGGGACTCTGATAGTTTTTGCAGAAACTGCATTTCTGTATTGAGCTACACAGTGCACCCTTTGTGACTTTTCGTCTACAATCAAATATTCGTTTTGAACAACAGCTGCCTTGCGCAGTGCGGTTCCTTTACTGTAAGGAGAAGAAAAACCTCCACAGGAAGCCTCTCCCCCCCCCCCCCCATTCCCCCAAACTTGTAGGCAAAAGAACACTGGGGCCTGGGTCAGAATGTGGCTCCAGCACTCTCCCTCCCCAGTTAGCCGGTGGGATAGAGGTTACACACACACACACACACACACGAAGACCCAACCCCACACACACACACATACACACACACATACACACACACTCACATACACACACACACACACACACACGAAGACCCAACACCACACACACACACAGACACACACACACACACACAAAGACCCAACCACACACACACACACACACGAAGACCCAACCACACACACACAGACATACACACACAAAGACCCAACCACACACACACACACAGACACACACAGACACACACACACGAAGACCCAAACACACACACACACACACACGAAGACCCAACCACACACACACACACACAGACACACACATACACACACACGAAGACCCAACCCCACACACACACACACATACACACACACTCACATACACAGACACACACACACGAAGACCCAAACCACACACACACACACAGACACACACACACACACAAAGACCCAACCACACACACACACACACACAAAGACCCACCACAAGACCCAACACACACACACACACAGACACACACAAAGACCCAACCACACACACACAGACACACACACACACACAAAGACCCAAACACACACACACAGACACACACACACACAAAGACCCAACCACACACACACACACAGACACACACAGACACACACACGAAGACCCAAACGCACACACACACACACACACACTCACACATACACACACATACACACACACACACACGAAGACCCAACCACACACACACACATACACACACACTCACATACACACACACACAGACACGAAGACCCAACCACACACACACACAGACACACACACACACACAAAGACCCAACCACACACACACACACACAAAGACCCAACAACACACACACACACGAAGACCCAACCACACACACACACACACAGACACACACACACACACACAAGACCCAACCACACACATACACACAGACACACACAGACACACACACACGAAGACCCAAACACACACACACACACTCACACATACACACACACACACACACACACACACATACACACACACACACACACACACATATATATAAAGAGAGAGAGAGAGAGAGATGCAAACATGTTGTGCACACAAAGACTTACAAAACTATCTACTCCTACACACGGCACACATACATGAAGCAATGCACAGATGCCTTGCAGGGCTACAACCCTCACCTTATGGACTGGCACATGTCCAGCCCCATGTTCACACAATTCTTGGCATGGTTGGGGAGCGAGACAGGCAGCCCTGAGACACAGTAATAACAGTCCCCAAGAATTTTAATCCTCATGCACTCATTTTCCTAGAAAGAGAGGCAAAGAGCAAAATAACAAGAGAAGTAGACACAAGTTACTCTAAAACCACTGGGAGTCCTGGGAAAAGGCTGGATGGATTTACATGGAGGCAAACGCTTTCCTCAGGGACCTTACCTTTGCTATCTGGTCAAATTTCCCAAACAGCTCATTCAGCATGAGGACAAGTTCTTTGGGGGAACATTCACTTGCAAGTCTGGTGAACCCCACAATGTCTGCATAGAGAATGCTGGGAAGGAGGGAAACGACAGATGAAAGGGACATTTTATACCAAAGGGAGGAATGCAAGACCCCATGAAGAAAGGCCCCTCCAACAGGGAGGTCAACTCTCCTGCATTTAGAAGAACAGGCCATTATTTTATCCCAACACACGTCATAAAATGTCCCTCAAAACAGCATTTCCAAGATGGCTGCCATACCGGAGTTTTCCAGGCTGAAAGAGAAGGGCCAGCCCTGCAAGCAATGCCCCGTCAGAGCTGCTTTTCCATACCTGGTGCCCGGTTTCTGATGTTTGTTTATTTGTGTCCGTGGAAGGACCGATGAGCTTGCATCACCTTCCTGTCCCTTACCCTTTGGTCTCCCCTCGTAGATCTGTTGCAGCCCTTGCTGCACATCTGCCCACATGTGTCCTGTTACCTGACGTTTTGGTGCCTCTTGATGTACAGGTTGTGGAAGTTATTGGTGTTTTCGTGCTGTGGCTGACCTTCCTTCAGTCGCTCGATAATCTCCGCTTTCATCTCCATGGCAATGTAGGCAGGCAGGATGGACAGCAGCAAGTGCTCCTGGGGGAAAATGAATGACAAAGTAGAGTAACAATCTCTCAGGCAATCAGAAAAGAAATGCAAGGAATGATCATTTATCTAAAAAAAATCAGCTTCCTTTTGAAGCTATTAAGTTTTGGAAATCTTTCGGTTGCTTTCATTCCCATGAACCTCAGGGAGCAGCTATGTTACTAAAACCATCACAGTGTCAATACACAGGGAAGGATTCTGTTTATTTTGTGTTTGTGTGGGCTTGTGACATCAGGAACAACCTGGAGCAAACAAGTCCTCCCTCATGAGAGGTCATTTACTTCAGGGATCTCCAAACTTGATCCTCAAGGGCAGCCACCAAGTCAGGTTTTTGGGCTTTCCACAATGAATATGCATGGGGTCTATTTGCATATGGTAGAGGTGGTGCATGCATATTCATTGTGGAAATCCCGAAAACCCAACTGATTGCATCCATCGAGGACCAAGTTGGGGACCCCCTTAATGGATATCCAAAGTATCTTCTAAAGGACGTTCATTTTACACGGGGAGAGTGTAACCCCTGTTACTATGGCCCCCACTGGATTTTGCCCTGGGCAGGCTCAGTCTACTTTCTTTCTTTTCTTCTCACTGTCATCCTAGTGTTGTCTTGCATTCGTCCTTGCCCTGGCACTCACCTGCTGGCGTTTCTCGGACTCTAGCTTGACCCGGGACTTGACGAAGTTGAAGGTCTCGTGGTAGGTCTCCTGCAGTGCACACTCCATCAGATTCTTATGATAAGCACCAACCAGGTTACCACAGAGAAAGATCACTGCATTGGCGAGGAGCTGAAAGGGAAGAGAGGCATAGTGAGACAGGGAGAGACAAAGACAGAGAGAAAAATATATAGACAAAAGGTATGTGTGTTTAAAAGACAAAGACAGACAGGAAATACTCTGAGCCTTGTTCTAAAAACAGACTTTTCCCCAATTTCTACCTCTGGAAAAAAGTTGTTATTGAATAAGATACAGTGGGCAGCAAAACACCTTTTTGGTTGGTGAAGCCAAACTTAGCAATCTCTGTCCCTCAAGCTCCCTATTTGCTGCTGCTGTGTGGGGCAAAAGGACCATCTCCATGCCACTGCCTGGAATGGATCACTGACAGGTCCGAAAATACTGACAACAAGTCAGGGTCTGTATACGCAGAAAAAGAAATCTGTGAAGCAATGCCACCTTCCAGCAGACACTCTGTATACTGCAACAGCACATCTCCCTGAGCTCCTGCTGCCCCGAAAATTATATTCAATAGACAAAACTCCATCCTGGACCTTGACAAGAGAGAGACAGAGGATGAGAGAAAAAAGAAACAGAGGCAGAGCAGAAGAATGAAGGAGCCTGAGAGGAAGAGAGTGTGTGGGTGTGTGAATGGAACAGAGGCTCTGGGATCTCCAGTCTCACCTGCAGGGCCAAGTCTTCCCGGGATGTGGCCCCCCTGGACAGGTACACGCTAAGAGTAATGATGTGAGAGAGGGAGGAGAGCACCCCAGCGATGGCGGCATCTCTCATGCTGATGGGCAGCATGGTGTACCCGATGAAGACAACGAACAGGAAGAAATAAACCTTGAGGGAGGGGGAGAAACAGATAAGAATTGATTACATGCAAATATTTGCCCCCTCCTCTCTCTCCCTTGCCCCCTTGCCTGGTATCCAGCCAAGGAGTCTGCAGACTGAGCTGCCACCCAGCTGTCCATGCAGGCAAGCAAGAAACCAGGAGGAAATCACGACCGAAAGGCTGGCTCTCTGCCTTCTGCAATCTGATTGGCTGAGCGTGGCCACGTCTGTAACATCAGCAGGGGAAAGACAACACTGCTGTATGCCATTCACAATCAATTAAAAAAACTAGCAATCTGCTACTGTAACGGCATTAAAGTAGCAATATTTACTGAATTCTCTTCAGAGTTTCAACTTGCCACATTCTTGCCTCTAAGGTATGCTTTGCATCTTATTTCTGAGTTCCCTTTCTTTTGTGTCTTGTACATTACATTTTATAATTCAGTATTATTTTGGAATGAGAGTTATGCTTCTTTTATCATGGCTATGTTCCCTCTTGTTAGAAGTCTCCTTTCCCTGAGTCCTGCTTTTCAGCTGTATGTGCTGCATGCGTGTGCCACAGGGTATCAGTGATGACAATCAGCACAGCAGCGCCATTCCCCCCCACCCTCCCAGGCTGACCTTCTTAGATTCACAATGGCTAGAGAAGCTTTCAGAACATTATAAATACTAAGATATATGCTTTTCATTGTTTTTTTTACAGGCCACTGAATTATCTAACATGCTACAAAACCATCATTTCTAATAACGTCTGTAGGACTAGTTGCACTGCCAAAAAGAAACCCTGAAAAGCTGAGATTTACAGCAGCTGATTTAGTTTACAAAACAGACACCAGTCTGTCTTTGACCTAAGAAAATCCCATTTAGGGAGGAAAACAAGGGCTGCATTCTTCTGTCTGTCCACAAGATGGTGCCATTACACCCCCGATGTCAAAAACGTTCTGCCTGTAAGGAATAATCTTTCTGCAATTCTCCAGTTCTTAGCTGCTATTCTAGCAGCTCTGCTGCTAAAACTCTGCAAAGAGGCAGGAGGCATCGCTAGCACTCGGGCAGATTTCATAGATACTGCAGGCCAGCAGAAATCAAACAGAGTATTAAGAATTACACAGAAAGGAATACAAAACTGAGAATATCACATTGCCTCTGTATTGATCCATGGGGTGAGCGCACCTTGAGGACTGTGTGCAGTTCTGCTCATCCCCGTCTCAAGAAAGATGTAGCCGAACTAGAAACAGTGCAGAGGAGGCCGACAAAAATGATAAAGGGGATGCGGGAACTTCCTTATGGAGAAAGGCTAAACTGATTGGGAGTCTTCAGTTTGCAGAAGGGATGACTGCGAGAGGATTTACGAACTCATGAGTGGTGTGGAATGGTTATGTACTTTTTCATATAGTGATAGGACTAGGGGACTCCCCATGAAAACTAACACGTAGTCGATTTAAAACAAACTTAAGAAAGTATCTGTTTCAATCAAAGCACAAATGAGCTGTGGAATTTGTCACCAGGAATGTGGTCAAACCTAGCAGTATATCTGAGATCTGTCTCAACATTCATCTGGAGAAAGAGTTCATAAAATTCAGGAAAGCACTTAAACTTACGTGTTTGTACAAGCTTTCCCACATTAGAGTAATACCTGAACTCGCTTGCACATATCTTCTCACATTTTGTTTACACCTGGCCTGATTCTCTGCTTTTCTGGTATATTTTATTCTTTTGTATTGTTTACTGATTTTATTTTAGCTAATGTATGTACATTGACCTGATTTGGGGTTTTATTTTATCATTTTATTATATTATGATCACCTTTTTATTTTTTTTTTTATATGTTTATGCTATGTCTTTGCTAGTTTTAAATTGTTAGTTTTACTAATTTTTATTTGTACATCGCTTTGTTTTACATTTGTAATAATTGTGATTAATCAAGTAAGAATAAACATAGAAATAAACAGACAAGGACCTGGCGGACGGGTTCATTAGCCAGGATGCCTTGGGGATCCCCATCTCTTACTTCTGGAAACGAATAATGTAAAAGAGATCTTCCCACTAGGATCTGCCAGAGACAAGATGCTGGTGCTAGGCTCAGTGGAGCACTTCTTATGCTTTCGTCCTACTTTCTCAGCAGCAGGGAGACTGTCCTCATCCTGCTAACCCTGGCTCTCACCTGGTCCCAGGCGGCCACGCGGCCACTGCAAAAGACGAAGACGTAGCCCATGGCCAGGAGACAGCCCCAGACCACCAGCGAGAAGACCTTCCTGCAGCGCTGGAAGACGGGCTCGATGCAGACCAGGATGAAGACGACCAGGAAGACGCCGAGCGAGCAGAAGATGGTGACCAGGAAGGCGAAGTGCTCCAAGAACGGCTGTCACGCAAAACAAAAATGCAGAAAAAAACGGAAGGTGTTACAGGACACCCGAAGTCATTTTAAGGCCCAGCTATGGCCTACTCTCCTCTGGCTCTCATCAGGGGGCTGCACACTTAATCATTCCTCACCCTCTCCCACTCTCATCAGGGGGGCTGCTGTGCATGGTCTCTCGCTGCATTCCTTCCTCTATCTGGTTCCCATCAGGAAAGCATCATACACAGTCTCTCCATGCCTTCTCTTCATCTGGCACTCATCAGGGATCCACCTGTGCCCCAGCCCCTAGCATTTTCCCCATTGCCTCGCATAGTCCTGCAGCCTTTCATCTCACTATAGTCACGGAGGCAGCCTGCAGGCTGTGCCACGGGATACTTTCTGTGCTTCTTTATCTCTGCCCACTAGGTGTCACTGTAAGAAAAGTGCTCAAACCTCCCTTCCCCCACTGTCAGCACCCCTAACCCCAGAAGCAGAAGGCTAAGCCAGAAGGGCAACCCAAGGCACCTTAGAAGGAAGCCATCGGGCACTGGTCTGCGTGTTCTGCATTTATTACCTGTCCACTTACCCGCCCGCTGGCAAAGGACACGGCGATGATTGCAAGGCATAGCGCCAGGAGAATGACAAGCAGCAGCAGCAGAATGAGGGGATACTGCTGGCTGAGGCAGTAGGAGGTCTCATAGAACAGGTCCTCCTTCTCACCCGCACCCTCCGCCTTCTTCTGCTTACAGAAGAAAGCTCGTTGTCGGACAGGCATCTGGATGCCCCTCCTACTGCACCACTCGATTTCCTGGGTAGGAAACAAAATACTGAAAATAATATCGTTTTTTTACTTCCAGGGGGAAGAATTTTTTTTTTGTATGCAGCGTCACCACCGAGGACGTCTTCCTCAGCTCCCTGCTGAAACTCCTGTAGCTAGGACGTTGCCTCTTCAGGAGGTAAGAACCAATTTAAAAAAGAAAAAAGGGTTTACACTGAGGGGGGAATGATTTCAGCATCATGCGCTGTCAAAACCCAGCTGCCTCCCTCCAGCGCTGGAAATGGAAGTCCTGAAGCTTCTGCATGAGGAACCAGCTGCTCAACTGAAAAGGGTTTTATATCCAGAGAGGAAAATGTCCAAGTCGCGCATTGCGTGACAACTAAATATGCCCCCTCCGGGCGTTGAGCTGGAACTCCCGAAGCTCTTCAGGTAGGAACCGGCCGTTCAGGGAAGAGATTTTGTTTTCAAGAAAGAAAGAGGGGGGAAGGGGATCAGTGCCATACGGCGTGTCTCCATCAAATGTGCTCCCTCTCTGGGTGTAGTGGGGTTAAGGGTCTTCTGTGCGAGGATGAGCTGAGGCACATTCTGGAAGATGTGACCAGGGCTTTAGAAGGGGCACACATCTCATAAACCTTCCCACATTTCACGCAGGGCAGTGTGAATGCTTCTGTCCCCGAGAAGGCCACAGGTGGCAAGGGAAGAGTCTGTAACAGAAAAAACATTATCAAATTAAAACCATCATCTGCAGAATTAATAAAAAAAAATATTGTGTGTATTAACCAGAGGAAGACTCAAACCAGCTGAAAGGTACCACAGTGGTTACAACCAGGGAAGATGCAGCCAACCTGCCGTGCAACAGAGCCACATTTGTTATATGTAGGGACCTTTGTTTTCAATTTTTATTTTATTTTTCATGGGAATTTGAATGCTAGAACACACAAAAAAACAATCTGTGTAAACATGATTTTGTTATAACACATAGGAGAAAAATCAGTGGAAAAGTTATGTTTCCACTGATTTTTCTTTTGTTTATAACATTGAAATTGCCAGGAAGAATAAAAAGTGAAAAACAAAGGTCCCTCGTTATATGTTAACATGTTGAAAGGAAAGAGAGCAGAAAAAGGTAAATCCTGGGAGGTTAACAGTTTCTTTATAGTCACAGACAGCGATTGGTGCCAGCAGTGGGATTAGAAACTGGGTCTAAACAGGAAGGAGCCTAACATGTTCAAACACTTGAAATCGATGACAGATGGGTTGGGGAGAGACATGGGCTGTCTCTCGCTCATCACTGCTGTTTGGCTCCCTCTCCCCTCCCCCCTCCACTTCTAAGTCCTACCCTTTCTCCCTCCTTTCACATTGTCAACACAGGTTAATATGAACAAATACAATTTGAGAAATGCTACAGCTGGGTGCGCTCACCCTGCACCCCCAATCCCCACCTTCATCCCACATTCATCTTCCTACCCTTCCCACATCTATTTATGAAATGCAAACCCAGCATCACTGGGAAAATCCAGGCTCCCATTTACTAAGACAGTTCAGCAAAGGTGGGCATAGCAGACACTGCACCGACCCCCCAGGAAAGGAAGACTGGTCTGAAGTGGATTAGGTGCCACTGGTAAACTAGTCTCACTGCATTAAGGTGATGAATGTTTAGTTATTTAAATATCTTATATCCCACAATTCTATTTTATCCATTGCAGATTACAAAATGTGCACATAATACATTTAAGAACGTACAATAAAACAAACACAACAGTTAAAAAAATCTCGTATTAAAACAGTAATATACATTACCTCATAAAAACTTCAAAACAAAATGCCTTCAGCATGATTTTATGAAATTTTAAATAAATCAGGTTGCCTGCGGATCTCGATGGGTGTCGAATTCCACAATGTAGGACCAAAAATAATAATATAATGAGAGAATGAGGAACCTGGTAATAAGCATGGAGATGATGAACGTAAAGGTCTGGATGGAGCATAGCAAAAGGCTTTGTCTTTCAAACAATGAGAGTCTTGCTGAAGGGCTTCGTAACAGAAGGGGAGAAATTTCAAGTCTGCACATCCAGGATCAGGCAACCAGTGCAACCCTTGCCAGTAAGGTGCAATCCTCTCTCTCCAAGGCAAGCCAAAAAATAATCTTAACAGCAGCATTCTGCGCTAATTGCAAGCCATACATCCAATATTTAGGAAACCCAATACATAAAGACCTACAATAATCTAAATTAGACATTACTATCACTTGCATAGGCAAGCAAAATTCTTGGGGAGTCGGGATATTTTTTTAGAGGCCCTGACCAAACGTAACTCAAAGAATGCATTTCCAGTGACTTGTTTAAGTTACAGTCATTAATAACACCCAAATCACGAGTCTCATCAAAAGATAAAGCAAAGCATCGCCCACAGAACCAGATTCTGGAACACTAGGCAGAGAGTGTTCACCCAGCCAGAGTAAAGAGGATTTATCACCATTCAAACTAAATCATTATCCAGCGAACCATTTCTTGGCTATCAAAAACATCTTATTAAACATTCGGCAGAGGGTTCCCCAATCTTATCACTAGGCATATAAATTTGGACATAGTCCGCACACATCTTATAAACCAGCTGCGGAGATGAGAAAAGTTGGCCTACGGGGGACACAGAAAAATATTAAAAAGGGTGGCTGACAATGAGCAACCTTGCAGAGCCTCAGATACACTAAAATACCAAGCAGAACGATCCCTTTCTAATTACAGCTGCTGCATTCAACCTTGTAAATGAGATATAAGCCATCTGAACACTGTAACTCCAATTCCAGTACTGCCCAGCCTCTGAATTAATTTACGGTGGGAGACGGCACTGAACGCTGACCAGGCATCAGGTTAAATGAAATCCCCCGATTTCCCACTACCAGGACTGGACTTCATCTAACCAAGGGGGCCGATGCGATAAAAGTGTGCTGAAAGCAGATGCTCAGCGTTCAGCGCCCGCTTTCCTAATGCGTGCCCAGGTACTTCTCCTGGGTGCCCGATGAAATATTTAAATGAGGGGAAAGGTCGGCTGTCCGTGGGTTAAGAAAGCGGACACTCAATTTTACGAGCGTCCATTTTCCTAACTGCTGCACAGCCCTGGGTTAGGAAAATGGACGCTCGTTAACTGAGCATCTGTTTCCCTACCCTGACCACCGGCACTTTTTAAAAAATGTTTTGTTTTGTTTTTTTTAATTTTTAAACTTTTGTTCCTCCGACAATATCGCCATGATATTAAGTCGGGGGATATACAGAAAATCAGTATTTTCTGCTTTTCTGCACAATTTTTTTGGGGTGCTCAGAAATTAACGCCTACTCTGGGTAGGCGTTAATTTCTGAGCATAGAAATGTGTGGGTCTGGTGCACATTTTGTTTTTTGCATGTAGGGTGAATAACTAATAGCCTCATTTGCATGTGATGAGCGCTATTAGTTTTGCGGCGCGTTGGACGCGCGTTCTGGATGTGCTAATCCCCTTATAGCATATGGGGCTGTGGACGCCCGTCCAAAACGCACATCCAACTGCAGGTTAAACAATGCGTTCGGCTGAGTGCACTGTTTTGCATCAGCCCCAAAGATATTGACAATGTTTCAGTCCTCCGATCCCTTCTAAAACCAAACTGTCCTTCATCTAAAATGATATTCGTCTAAAAAATCATCCAATTGAAAAAGATACCATTTTGCTAAATCTTTGGCCATGGTGCAAAGATTAGAAATCAGATGATAATTAGACAAAATATCAGAGGAAACAGACACATCCTTTAGAAATGGTTTTACTACAGCCTTTTCCCAAATCTCTTGGGACATAAGAACATAAGACAATGCCAAACTGAGTCAGACCAAGGGTCCATCAAGCCCAGCATCCTGTTTCCAACAGTGGCCAATCCAGGCCATAAGGACCTGGCAAGTACCCAAAAACTAAGTCTATTCCATGTTACCATTGCTAATGGCAGTGGCTATTCTCTAAGTGAACTTAATAGCAGGTAATGGACTTCTCCTCCAAGAACTTATCCAATCACCCTAACTCAAAGAAAGATTAACTAATTGAATCAAATACCCAGCAAAAACCTCAAGATTATTTGTAATTAATAGAAACAGATTAAGATCTGGATTTCTAGAATGCATTTGACAAAGTTCCTCAAGAGAGACTTCTTAGAAAATTAGAAAGTCATGGGATATGGGGCAGTGTCCTATTGTGGATTGCCAACTGGTTAAAAGACAGAAAACAGAGGGTAGGGCTAAATGGTAAATTTTCCCAATGGAGAAAGGTGAATAGTGGAGAGCTGCAGGGATCTGTTCTGGGACCAATGCTTTTTAATATATTTATAACTGACTTGGAAATGGGAACAACGAGTGAGGTGATCAGATTTGCCAATGACACAAAATTATTCAAAGTTGTTAAATCACAAGAGGATTGTGAGAAATTGCAAGAGGACATTGCAAAACTGGGAGACTGGGCATGCAAATGGCAAATAAAATTAATGTGGACAAGTGCAAAGGGATGCACTTAGGGAAGAGTGACCCAAATTATAGCTACAAAATGCAAGGTTCCACATTAGGAGTCACCACTCAGGAAAAGGATCGAGGTGTCATTGATGAAAATACATTGAAATCTTCTGCTCAGTGTGCAGCGACAGCCAAGAAAGCAAACAGAATGCTCAGGATTATTAGAAAGGAATAGAGAATAAAACAGAGAATATCATAATGCCTCTGTATCGCTCCATGGTGCGACTGTACCTTGAATACTGTGTACAATTCTGGTCGCCGCATCTCAAGAAAGATATAGCAGAATTAGAAAAGGGTGATCAAGATGACAAAGGGATGGAACAATTCCCCTATGAAGAAAGGCTAAAGAGGTCAGGACTCTTCAGCTTGGAGAAGAGACGGCTGAGGGGAGATATTGTAGAAGACTATAAAAAAAATGAGTGGAATGGAACACGTAAATGTTAATCAGTTGATTACTCTTTCGAAAAGTACAAAGACCAGGGGACACACAATGAAGTTACTGGGTAATACATTTAAAATTAATAAGAGAAAATATTTTTTACTAAATGCAAAATTAAGCTCTGGAATTCATTGCCAGAGGATGTGGAGGAAGCTATAGTGTAGGTGCGTTAAAAAAAGGTTTGGACAAGTTCTTGGAAGAAAAGTCCATAAACTATTATTAAAGTGAAGCTGCAGAAATCCACTTCTTATCCCTGGGATAAGCAGCTTGGAATCTGTCTACCCCTTGGGATCCTGCCAGGTACTTGTGATCTGGATTAGCCACTGTTGGAAACAGGTTTCTGGGCTTGAGGGACCTTTGGTCTGACCCAGAGTGGTAAGCCTTATGTTCTTATGTCCTTATCCAAATCACCACTAGATTAATCTCACCTTAGAAACCACGGCTTGCAAAGACTTTCTCAAGACAATGATTGCCACCTAAGGAAGCTACATCTCTTCGGTGCATAAAACATCTGCATCTACTCCTCAAACGTCTACACCTTCTCTGGGAAGAATAAACTGAGCGAGATCCTCACAACTAGGCCTAGAAGCCAAGGCTTTCCAGGGACTAATGGCGGATCTAACAACAATAAAGAACCCTAATGATTTATTCAGCTACTTACTAGGCAAAGTCTTGCAAGATGATAAAATGTCTTCGGAAAGACGATTTGCTGGTTTTCCTCTTAACGTTTTGCCATTTGCCTGGGACGCACTCATAAAGCCTCAGGTTGATGATTAACGACTCTTAATCTTGTCCGCTCGGCTAAGCTGAAATTCAGCCGAGTTAAGTTTACTTTCTTTTTCCACGAAGGCACAAGCCTGAAATGCACTTTGGAACATTTTGCCAGGCGGCCCCTTCCATAACCAGGCCGACAGTCAGGATGAGTTCAAAGCAAGCTTGAAAGTCAAGGAAAGAAGTGAAACATGAAGGGGTTCCGGGCCGGGCGTCAGGCTCCGTCTCCCTGATTCCGCCACAGGAGCGAGGGAGATTTTCCCAAGCAGGATAGAGAGGGAGAGGGGGTGCGGGGAGGCTCCAGAATCCAGCGTGAAACGTTTGTGTTTGGGGCAGCGGGGAGGCGAGGGGCCACCGTGTCGGAGGCGGGAGAGAGAATTATTTATTGAAAACATTTTTTTCTCTGCTGCTTCCCCGATCAAAAAAAAATGGACCGAAAGCAATGAAGAAAAACGCCAACTCAAGGGTGCAAATTTGCATCGCCAACTCAACACTGAACCACAGTCCTGCAAAAACAAAAACCAGTGAAACTCACGCAGGCCCCATATTAAAAAGGTGCGACAAATAACGCTCCACCTGGATCAACCCTTGAGCAGCAAAGCACAGATATCACCAAGGCATCAGTCCTCCCCATGCCCTTAACAGATTTTCCACCCCACCTAATCCTAACGCCTGACAAAGCCCCCGCCTCTCCCCCTCTGCTCCTGGTCATCACATTTCAATCCCATGCGCTTCTTGCCTATTTTCTTCTGGTGATCACGTACCCCTCCTGTGTGCACCATGTACCTTCTCTCCTGGTGATTTCACACCTCTCCCATGTGCTCTGCGTGCATCCTCTCCTGGTGATCACATGCGCCTCTCGAGTGATCCACGTGTTTTCTCTCCTGGTGATCATGTACCTCTCCTGTGTGCACCATGTACCTTCTCTCCTGGTGATTTCACACCTCTCCCATGTGCTCTGCGTGCATCCTCTCCTGGTGATCACATGCACCTCTCGAGTGATCCACGTGTTTTCTCTCCTGGTGATCATGTACCCCTCCTGTGTGCACCATGTACCTTCTCTCCTGGTGATTTCACACCTCTCCCATGTGCTCTGCGTGCATCCTCTCCTGGTGATCACATGCGCCTCTCGAGTGATCCACATGTTTTCTCTCCTGGTGATTATGTACCTTTTCTCCTGGTGATTTCACACCTCTCCCATGTGCTCTGCGTGCATCCTCTCCTGGTGATCACATGCGCCTCTGAGTGATCCACGTGTTTTCTCTCCTGGTGATTATGTACCTTCTCTCCTGGTGATTTCACACCTCTCCCATGTGCTCTGCGTGCATCCTCTCCTGGTGATCACATGCGCCTCTCGAGTGATCCACGTGTTTTCTCTCCTGGTGATCATGTACCTTCTCTCCTGGTGATTTCACACCTCTCCCATGTGCTCTGCGTGCATCCTCTCCTGGTGATCACATGCGCCTCTCGAGTGATCCACGTGTTTTCTCTCCTGGTGATCATGTACCTCTCCTATGTGCACCATGTACCTTCTCTCCTGGTGATTTCACACCTCTCCCATGTGCTCTGCGTGCATCCTCTCCTGGTGATCACATGCGCCTCTCGAGTGATCCACGTGTTTTCTCTCCTGGTGATTATGTACCTCTCCTGTGTGCACCATGTACCTTCTCTCCTGGTGATTTCACACCTCTCCCATGTGCTCTGCGTGCATCCTCTCCTGGTGATCACATGCGCCTCTCAAGTGATCCACGTGTTTTCTCTCCTGGTGATCATGTACCTCTCCTGTGTGCACCATGTACCTTCTCTCCTGGTGATTTCACACCTCTCCCATGTGCTCTGCGTGCATCCTCTCCTGGTGATCACATGCGCCTCTCGAGTGATCCACGTGTTTTCTCTCCTGGTGATTATGTACCTTCTCTCCTGGTGATTTCACACCTCTCCCATGTGCTCTGCGTGCATCCTCTCCTGGTGATCACATGCGCCTCTCGAGTGATCCACGTGTTTTCTCTCCTGGTGATTATGTACCTTCTCTCCTGGTGATTTCACACCTCTCCCATGTGCTCTGCGTGCATCCTCTCCTGGTGATCACATGCGCCTCTCGAGTGATCCACGTGTTTTCTCTCCTGGTGATCATGTACATCCTTTCCTGGTGATTTCACACCTCTCCCATGTGCTCTGCGTGCATCCTCTCCTGGTGATCACATGCGCCTCTCGAGTGATCCACGTGTTTTCTCTCCTGGTGATCATGTACCTCTCCTATGTGCACCATGTACCTCCTTTCCTGGTGATTTCACACCTCTCCCATGTGCTCTGTGTGCATCCTCTCCTGGTGATCACATGCGCCTCTCAAGTGATCCATGTGTTTTCTCTCCTGGTGATCATGTACCTCTCCTATGTGCACCATATACCTTCTCTCCTGGTGATTTCACACCTCTCCCATGTGCTCTGCGTGCATCCTCTCCTGGTGATCACATGCGCCTCTCGAGTGATCCACGTGTTTTCTCTCCTGGTGATCATGTACCTCTCCTATGTGCACCATGTACCTCCTTTCCTGGTGATTTCACACCTCTCCCATGTGCTCTGCGTGCATCCTCTCCTGGTGATCACATGCGCCTCTCGAGTGATCCACGTGTTTTCTCTCCTGGTGATCATGTACCTCTCCTTTGTGCACCATGTACCTTCTCTCCTGGTGATTTCACACCTCTCCCATGTGCTCTGTGTGCATCCTCTCCTGGTGATCACGTGCGCCTCTCGAGTGATCCACGTGTTTTCTCTCCTGGTGATCATGTACCTTCTCTCCTGGTGATTTCACACCTCTCCCATGTGCTCTGTGTGCATCCTCTCCTGGTGATCACGTGCGCCTCTCGAGTGATCCACGTGTTTTCTCTCCTGGTGATCATGTACCTTCTCTCCTGGTGATTTCACACCTCTCCCATGTGCTCTGTGTGCATCCTCTCCTGGTGATCACATGCGCCTCTTGAATGATCCACATGTTTTCTCTCCTGGTGATCACACGCCCCTCCTATGTTCACCATCTACCTTCTCTCTGTAGAAAAAAACTGCTTAGCAGCAGAGACATCACTGGTTGCTAGACAGGCACCAAGAAAATCAATATTAAAGAAAGTGGCCGGCTTGGACTTCGGACGATGAGTGGGAGGCAAAAGCCAGTGGGAAGGAGCAGAGACACCTGAAAGAAGTCTCTTATTGGCCGGAGCACGGGCAATTGGGAGAGCTCTCCTATTGGCCAGAGAATGTAGCACAAAGCACAGGTGACTGGGAGAACTGTACAAGTGGTCAGGAGCTGTGGGCGGGCGCTCAGATGCAGCATCGCAGCGTCTCATGACATCACAAAGGCACCGGCTCTGTACTGTGGCTGACACTGTACCTGCCACAAATGACATCACAAAGGCCTTGCCCTATAGGGGCAGGGCCAGGACAAGCTTCCCCTTTCCTCACTGCCCATAACCCGCACAGACTAATTTCCAGAAATCCCAGTACCTCCTCCCCCCCCCCCCCCCCCCCCGGGAAGTCCCCCTGACCTGGGAAGTCAGGGGGACTTCCCAGGTCCGAGACAGGGGAGTCCCCCTGCCCCCTGAGAGCAGGGCAGCGCTCGGGCTGGACGGGGCTCAGAGACGCAGGGGGTGAAATATTCCGGGTCAGCCTGAGCCCGCTGCACCCGCTCCAGGTAGTAAATCTCTAGGCATGTCCAGGCTGTTGCAAGGCCTCTGCAGCCCCCAGGAAGGATTTGTGAACATTCCTGGCATGCTCCAGGTGATTACAGTCTCTCTCCAGGTTTAATTAATTCCAGTGTTGCTCTCCTGTTATTCAATGGATTGCAAAAATAAAGCCAGGCCCAGGAATCCAGTGCTCAAGCACTCACTGCACCCATGAATAAGCGACATCAGGTTCACTGACAGCAGAAAAGCACTGAATTATAAATAAATCAACCTGAAATAATGCTGGCCTTACAAATGTGCTATGCCTTATAAGTGATCTTGAGACGTTACTTGGTGACATCACAAAGGCGCTATGCTGTATCTGAAACTGTACAAATCTAGTGACATCACAAAGGCGCTGTGCTCTGCTGTATCTGAAGCTGTACAAATGCTTGGTGACATCACAAAGGCGCTGTGCTCTGCTGTATCTGAAGCTGTACAAATCTTAGTGACATCACAAAGACGCTGTGCTATATCTGAAACTGTACAAATCTAGTGACATCACAACGGCACTGTGCTCTGCTGTATCTGAAGCTGTACAAATGCTTGGTGACATCACAAAGGCGCTGTGCTCTGCTGTATCTGAAGCTGTACAAATGCTTGGTGACATCACAAAGGCGCTGTGCTCTGCTGTATCTGAAGCTGTACAAATGCTTGGTGACATCACAAAGGCACTGTGCTATGCTGTATCTGAAGCTGTACAAATGCTTGGTGACATCACAAAGGTGCTTTGCTATGCTCTATCTGAAGTTGTATGAATGCTTGGTGACATCACAAAGGCACTGTGCTATGCTGTATCTGAAGCTGTACGAATGATTGCAACATCACAAAGGTGCTGTGCTGTGCAGTATCTGAAGCTGTACAAATCAGTGACATCACAAAGGCGATGTGCTCTGCTGTATCTGAAGCTGTATGAATTATTGGTGACATCACAAAGGCACTGTGCTATGCTGTATCTGAAGCTGTACAAATGCTTGGTGACATCACAAAGGCGCTGTGCTCTGCTGTATCTGAAGCTGTATGAATGCTTGGTGACATCACAAAGGCGCTGTGCTCTGCTGTATCTGAAGCTGTACAAATGCTTGGTGACATCACAAAGGCACTGTGCTATGCTGTATCTGAAGCTGTACAAATGCTTGGTGACATCACAAAGGCGCTGTGCTCTGCTGTATCTGAAGCTGTACAAATGCTTGGTGACATCACAAAGGCACTGTGCTATGCTGTATCTGAAGCTGTACAAATGCTTGGTGACATCACAAAGGCGCTTTGCTATGCTGTATCTGAAGTTGTATGAATGCTTGGTGACATCACAAAGGCACTGTGCTATGCTGTATCTGAAGCTGTACGAATGATTGCAACATCACAAAGGTGCTGTGCTGTATCTGAAGCTGTACAAATCAGTGACATCACAAAGGCGATGTGCTCTGCTGTATCTGAAGCTGTATGAATTATTGGTGACATCACAAAGGCACTGTGCTATGCTGTATCTGAAGCTGTACAAATGCTTGGTGACATCACAAAGGCGCTGTGCTCTGCTGTATCTGAAGCTGTATGAATGCTTGGTGACATCACAAAGGCGCTGTGCTCTGCTGTATCTGAAGCTGTACAAATGCTTGGTGACATCACAAAGGCACTGTGCTATGCTGTATCTGAAGCTGTACAAATGCTTGGTGACATCACAAAGGCGCTGTGCTCTGCTGTATCTGAAGCTGTACAAATCTTAGTGACATCACAAAGGCGCTGTGCTGTATCTGAAGCTGTTCAAATCTTAGTGACATCACAAAGGTGCTGTGCTATGCTGTACCTGAAGCTGTACAAATGCTTGGTGACATCACAAAGGCGCTGTGCTATGCTGTATCTGAAGCTGTTCAAATCTTAGTGACATCACAAAGGTGCTGTGCTATGCTGTACCTGAAGCTGTACAAATGCTTGGTGACATCACAAAGGCGCTGTGCTATGCTGTATCTGAAGCTATACGAATGATTGCAACATCACAAAGGCACACTGTGGTGCACCCCTGGTTCCTGTCAATCCCTTTCAGGCATGCTGCCCTAAAGATTTTATTTTTATATTTTCCACTGGCTAAACTTGGCTTTCCAGCAGGTGCATCTTCACACCCTGTGGATCAAACCTCCCCCACCCAGCTCAAAAGCTCAGCAGAATCTGAATTTCTTTGTACAAAGTCTCTTAGGAAAATGTTAGTGTTATCTGCATTGGGACAGGAAGGAGAGCCTTCTCCAGAAATTCAGTCAAATCTGATGCAGGGAGGGGAGGGGAGTGGGATAAAGCCTGGGGTTTAGAATCCAAACCAAGGTTCAAGAAGCAGAGCAATCCTCTGAGATTCAGATACACACAGAGCTCTATTTCCACAAACACAAAGACACAGACACACCTAAAGACACAGGCACACTGACAAACACATATCTCCATGCATGGACAGCCAGAGACACTGACAGAGATATCTACACACATCTATACGTACACACAAGGAAGAGACAGACACATTCATCTCAATACACACACATACAAGAACATCTACAAACACACACATAAGGACAGAGACACACAATCTGTGACACACACACACAAGCACACTGACAAACATCTACAAACACGGACAAAAAGATACACACACAAACACAAAGATAGAGATATACATCTGTACACACACACACAGGCACACTGAATAATACAGAGAGACAGGCAGAGACACAAATCTATATACAACACACACACACACACAAGGAGCGGGATCCACAATCTGTACACACACTCACATATAAGAACAGAGAGACACATCTGTGCAGACAGTGCCGGTGAGGGCATCAGGGAGACTCCTCAGTCCGGACCTACCTGGAGATCAGGTCAGACTTGGGCTCTCTGTGTCTTGAGTTTGCTAGTCCTCTCCTCCTCCGTCCTGGCTGTCTCTGGCTCCGTCAGGCTGGAAGTTGAAAGCTCTCCGGCACAACTTCCATCCCTGCTCTCTGCTGATCCTGCCCTCCCTTTCCGTCTCTGATCTAATCACACACGCACACTGTTTCCCCTTCGCATGGCTCCACAGGTAATTAACTCCTTCTAATGACTTTCCTGCCTAGGTTGGCCTTGAGTAATGCTGTGTCTCAACCTGACCCAGCCCTGTGCTACTTCTCAGCACCAATCCATAGCTAAAATCCTCCTAAATCCGGCCCAGGGGGCTGAATCTGCCACACAGCTGTCAATGCACCACAGTCCTGCCTCACAGCATTCCCTGCTAGTTCAGTGAGGAGATCCCCCCCTCCAAAGCACTGCCAATGCACCTCACTCCTGCCCTGCAGCACCCCCTGCTATTCCAGTACTGAGACCCTCACACACAGCTCTGCCAATGCACCTCACTCCTGCCCTGCAGCACCCCCTGCTATTCCAGTGCTGAGACCCTCACACACAGCTCTGCCAATGCACCTCACGCCTGCCCTGCAGCACCCTCTGCTATTCCAGTACTGAGACCCTCACACACAGCTCTGCCAATGCACCTCACTCCTGCCCTGCAGCACCTCCTGCTATTCCAGAACTGAGACCCTCACACACAGCTCTGCCAATGCACTTCACTCCTGCCCTGCAGCACCCCCTGCTATTCCAGTACTGAGACCCTCACACACAGCTCTGCCAGTGCACCTCACTCCTGCCCTGCAGCACCCCCTGCTATTCCAGTTCTGAGACCCTCACACACAGCTCTGCCAATGCACTTCACTCCTGCCCTGCAGCACCCCCTGCTATTCCAGTACTGAGACCCTCACACACAGCTCTGCCAATGCACCTCACTCCTGCCCTGCAGCATCTCCTGCCACTCCAGTACTGAGACCCTCACACACAGCTCTGCCAATGCACCTCACTCCTGCCCTGCAGCACCCCCTGCTATTCCAGTACTGAGACCCTCACACACAGCTCTGCCAATGCACCTCACTCCTGCTCTGCAGCACCCCCTGCTATTCCAGGACTGAGACCCTCACACACAGCTCTACCAATGCACCTCATTCCTGCCCTGCAGCACCCCCTGCTGCCCCCATATTGATACCACTCCCCCCCCCCCTTCAAACAGGCAGGCAGGCAGACGGATCTGCTAAGGCACCTCACTCCTGCCCTGCAGGACACTGCTCTCCTCCATTGGCTGTAATTCAGGCAGTAGTTTGCCAATAATGTGCCTGAGGAGACAGAACTGGAAGGGAAGTGGGGGGAGGGTGCGAGTGCTGCTGTGGGCTCCGTGGGAGGCTGTTCCTGGCAGGGCCCTGGAGAGACGTTTCCAGCCCATCTCATTTCCCCGCATAATAAGCTCTGCCAGTTCTCCCTGCTCACAGCAGACAGGAGCTTCACTCCCATGATGTACAGGAACGCCAGGGCTGGTGGGGGTCAGGGCAGTGAGCAATGAAACCCCCCCTCCTTATCCCCAGCCTCAAGGAAGCCATATAACCCCCCCCCCCCCCCCCCCCCCCATGCTGGACTGCCTCCTGTAAGGCCTTCAGTCGTGGGACTCTATAACCCTGTGAATACTCCAGAATGACATGGACTGCTTTGCAGATCACATCTGCTAATCTCTACCCCCGCGTCCCCATGCTCTCTGGCCCTCGGCTTCGTTTACTGGGGGGGGGGGGGGCAATCAGGTTTTCGCTCCATTACTGCAGCGAGACAATGGAAGCGGAAGCACTGAGGGTGTTTAATCTGCGCCAGCTGCTGGGATTGCGCGCCCAGGGCGCTGACCAGCGCGTCTTATCTAAGAATGAGATGCGGGGGAAGGTATCATGCAATTTAAAAGGGGGGGGGGTGAAGGACACCTCCCCCCCGGATATTCCAAACAAAAAGGCATAAGAATCCCAGGATTCAGGAGGCCCTCCGGCCATGCCTGCAGCCTTAAGTCTCCTGAACGAGTATTTCCCATGCCACGACCGGGCCGTTCTCCAGTTCCTATAACCCTACCGACCCTTCCTCCCCGATTCCTAAACTTCAACCTAACTATCCCCTGCTTTTTTTTTTGTTTTCATACTTACTGCTCCTCCGGAGGAGCAGACGTATCCTCCACGCGCCGGCCAGCGCCGTCCCAGGGACAGCCAGACCCCAGCCAGACCCCACCCTGCCCCCATCCCCGGACCCCACCCTGCCCCCGTCCCGTCCCTTTTAGTTGGCCCGGCCGCGCGCATAACCCCTGATTTTTACGTGCGCAGGGCTTTTAAACTTTGGGTCTTAGTGCCCACGAAATAAAACGAATGGAATGACAGCTCATCCCCTAAACGTAATCCGTTTCTTCGCAGCCTTTGGGGAGTCCCTCATCCTCCATCGGGTCCCAAACAGTGAGCCGTGAGATCTTAGGGTTTCCCGGTTTCCTCAGTTTTGTGCCATCACCAACTACGTTTCATCCGATTAACTACATCAGCTGCCCCACCCCCACCAAACCAGTTTGCTTCCACCCCAGTCTGAAACCAGTTCAAAAGGCACCAGACACAGTGGGATGGGGGCCGATGCAATAAGACGCCGCGCCGACAGAGGGCGCTCGTATCGCGGGCCTGTTTTCCCAGCTTGCATGCAGCCAACGTCCCCTGGGCGCCCGGTGCGGTATTTAAATGAGGGACTGCGCAAAAAAAAAAAAAAAGGGCGCGGTGCGGAAATATTGTGTGCGTCTACAGCGCTCCAACGCATCGGGCGCCCACCGTTGCGACGAGCGCTCAATTCTCCCGCTTCTTCGGGCCAGTTTCTGCGCTACTCTGCTGGGGTTTCTGAATAACCCCCCCCCCCCCTCGTAGCTAAGCGCCCCCTGCCAGGGGCATCTAAACTGTGCGCCACAATCATTTGTTCTTCCTCCAGCCGATATGCATTCATTTTTCAACTCCGCCAGCAATTAATTCAGCTGTCACAGCGATGCTGTAGGAGGACGCGCAGAGGAGGATATTTTTTAATTGCTCAGCAGCCCTCGCTTGCGAATTGACATTACGCTACCTCTGGGGGCCGGAGTTAAAATAGTGGCGCAAAGAAACGTGCGTGCCGGGGCGCCCTGCGATTTCCTGCGTTGGGGGTGACGGCTTAACAGCCCCATCTAGATGGAATTTGCACGGGATGGGCGCTATCGGCTGCGCCATCGTTTGGGGCACACCGCGCGCACGCTAATCTCATTACTGCATCGGGGGCTAGTCTAGCGCGTGCAAAACGCGCGCCCAACCGGGCGTACCCCCAGTGCGCTAAACTGAGCTCACTTTCTTGCATTGGACCCTCTGTGTCTTCGGTTATCTAAGAATACCTGTGAAAAAGAGAGAAAGCCAGAAGGACGGGGAGGGAGATGGATTTAGGAGGATGGTGGTGGTGGTGGTGGTGGGAGGGGACTGGGATTGCTGGCGGAGACCAGTGACAGTGAGGGGGGGGAGGAGAGGGCAGTCCCCGCTTTCTCCCGTTGTCTCCACTAACTGCTATCCCCCCCCCCCCCAGTTAGCGATGCTCATCTCAGCAGACAAACATTCGTCCGTCCGTCTGCCACTAGCGACACTGAAAGAAGCTCCTCAACCTGCCAACTGCTCCCTCCCCACCCCTTCCCCCTCTCCGGGACCCAGGCCAGGATGTTCACCGCAGTTCCAAAAATAAAAAAGCTTTAGTGCTATCCCCTCCTCCCTAGATATATTGCGTTCTGTTCTGTTCTGTTTTTTAATCTGGGGGTACAAATCCTTTCTGACTCCCTTGGCACCTCCAGAGATCAGGAACCATGCCCCCCTCCCCAGGAAAGTACTGTTTACTGTCAGCAGGAAAGCAGACTGGGGGAGACTGAAGGCTGAGTGGTCTGTAATTACTTTGCTTGAAGTGGTTAAGGAAGGTCCTGTTTACAGCAGGTGCCTCCTCAATCCTGCCCTTCTGGAAGAGCGTCAGCACCTCTTATCACCATAAGAAGTCCCAACTTAGAGCGATGGAGAGAGAGCTCTAGAACAAGGGATCATGGTGCGAGGGTTTTTTAAGGGTTGGGAAGGGTCCTCAGGAGTAACATCAGATAATATTCCTCAACAGAAAGGGACGTGGATGCATGAAACCGGGTCCTAAGGGAGGTGGAGTCAAAATAGTAAAATAATTCAAGGAAACCTGGGATAAACACAGAGGATCCTCAGAAGGGGGGGGGGGGGAGTGAGGGGTAAAGCCTGGGATGGGCACAGAGGATCCTCAGAGGTGGGGGAGTGAGGGGTAAAGCCTGGGATGGGCACAGAGGATCCTCAGAGGTGGGGGAGTGAGGGGTAAAGCCTGGGACGGGCACAGAGGATCCTTGGAGGTGGGGGAGTGAGGGGTAAAGCCTGGGATAAGCACAGAGGATCCTCAGAGGTGGGGGAGTGAGGGGTAAAGCCTGGGATAAGCACAGAGGATCCTCAGAGGTGGGGTTGTAAGGGGTAAAGCCTGGAATTGGTCAGCCTGTGTATAGGTGGGTTCTGGGAGGAAAGGAGACTGGCACAGCCTAGTGATCATTATCTATCCTTGTGCTCTGCCATTCCTTTTGCACGGACGTTTTGTTTATTATAAAACAGGAGGAGGCGCTGCTGAGCTGAAGGTAACCAGAGCTCCCTGCAGGAATGTGACAGGGAAAGATGTAAACCACAAACATGGCACTGACAGCTAAAGAGTGAAGGAAGGAGAATGAAGAAAAATGCAGAAAGCTTTAATGAAAGCTGACTGGGTCATATGCCAAGGCAAAAAGAGGGAAACTTCGGAAGTGTAAAATACTTTAGGAAAGGAGACCTGGGAATAAGACCCAAAGAGACATGGACCAAGGCAGGAGAGAGGCAGAGAGCTCTTTATTCTAGACAAGTCTTCGAGCCTTGATAGCTCCTGCCCAGCCCGTGGAGAGAGAGAGACGAGGCGGCTGGTGCCACGGTCCTGGACCCTGGGGGGGCTGGATTCGGCGGAGAGAGAGGACAGGGGGCTCGGGGGGGAGGACATGCTCTCCCCCATCTCCTCCATGCCGGCCCCTCCACCTGCCCTCTGGGCCCCTAACACGTAACAGGGAACAGGTATCCCAGCAATGCGGAAAGGCCATGCCCGCATGGTGCTGCAGGTACAGGGGAGAGACAGGAGCTAAACTTAACACCTCCGGGGCAGGTACGGCTGGAAGAACGGGTTTTCAGAGGCAGCAGGTGAGGCTGGGACCGGAGAAATCCTCTCATTTCCCCCATGCCAGCCCATTCTAGAGGGATTCGGTGCTGCCCATGGTCCAATTTCCATTTCCTGGCCGGGAGGCGCTCTGTGACCCCGCCGTACCACCTGCCTGGGCTGAGAGCCAGTGCTGGAGAGACACCTCTCTCTCTCTCTCTCTCCCGGGCCGATACAGTAAAGTAGACCCTCCTGTGTGCACGATACACTATGCAAATTAGGTCCGGCGGTAGAAACAGGTAAAAGGAGGCGCTAGGGACACTAGCGCGTCCCTAGCGCCTCTTTTCGGACAGGAGCGGCGGCTGTCAGCGGGTTTGACAGCCGACGCTCAATTTTGCCGGCATTGGATCTCGAGCCCGCTGACAGCCACGGGTTCGGAAACCGGACGCCGGCAAAATTGAGCGTCCGTTTGTCAACCCATGAGCCGCGGGCCTACTTAGAATTGTTTTTTTCTTTTTCTTTTTACTTTTTACACCCTTCGGGACCTCCGACTTAATATCGCCATGATATTACGTCGGAGGGTGCACAGAAAAGCAGTTTTTACTGCTTTGCTGTGCACTTCCCTGGCGCCGGCAGAAATTAGCGCCTACCTTTGGGAAGGCGCTAATTTCTGAAAGCAAAATGTGCGGCTTGGCTGCACATTTTACTTACTGAATCGCGCGGGAATACCTAATAGCGCCATCAACATGCATTTGCATGTTGCGGGCGCTATTAGGTTTGCGGGGGGGGGGGGGGGGGGTTGGATGCGCGTTTCGACCCCTTACTGAATAAGGGGTAACACTAGAGCATCGAAAATGCGCGACCAATCAAAGGTTCACAGTGCACTCCGTTGGAGTACACTGTACTGAATCGGCCCGTTTGAGCAGTTTCTGTCTGGGTGTGGCTTTGCCTGTCTCTTCTCCACTGCTATGCCACTACTGGGATCCACACCCCCAGCTCTGCCAAAGCACCTCAGTCCTACCCTTCAACACCCCTGCTATTCCAGTACTGAGACCCTCACACACAGCTCTGCCAATGCACCTCACTCCTGCCCTGCAGCACCCCCTGCTACTCCAGTACTGAGACCCTCACACACAGCTCTGCCAATGCACCTCACTCCTGCCCTGCAGCACCCCCTGCTATTCCAGTACTGAGACCCTCACACACAGCTCTGCCAATGCACCTCACGCCTACCCCGCAGCACCCCCTGCTATTCCAGTACTGAGACCCTCACACACAGCTCTGCCAATGCACCTCACTCCTGCCCTGCAGCACCCCCTGCTATTCCAGTACTGAGACCCTCACACACAGCTCTGCCAATGCTCCTCACTCCAGCCCTGCAGCACCCCCTGCTATTCCAGTACTGAGACCCTCACACAAAGCTCTGCCAATGCACCTCATTCCTGCCCTGCAGCACCCCCTGCTACTCCAGTACTGAGACCCTCACACACAGCTCTGCCAATGCACCTCACTCCTGCCCTGCAGCACCCCCTGCTACTCCAGTACTGAGACCCTCACACACAGCTCTGCAAATGCACCTCACTCCTGCCCTGCAGCACCCCCTGCTATTCCAGTACTGAGACCCTCACAAGCTCTGCCAATGCACCTCACTCCAGCCCTGCAGCACCCCCTGCTATTCCAGTACTGAGACCCTCACACACAGCTCTGCCAGTGCACCTCACTCCTGCCCTGCAGCACCCCCTGCTATTCCAGTACTGAGACCCCACACACAGCTCTGCCAATGCACCTCACTCCTGCCCTGCAGCACCCCCTGCTATTCCAGTACTGAGACCCTCACACACAGCACTGCCCATGCACCTCACTCCTGCCCTGCAGCACCCCCTGCTATTCCAGTACTGAGACCCTCACACACAGCACTGCCCATGCACCTCACTCCTGCCCTGCAGCACCCCCTGCTATTCCAGTACTGAGACCCTCACACACAGCTCTGCAAATGCACCTCATTCCTGCCCTGCAGCACCTCCTGCTATTCCAGTACTGAGACCCTCACACAAAGCTCTGCCAATGCACCTCATTCCTGCCCTGCAGCACCCCCTGCTATTCCAGTACTGAGACCCTCACACACAGCTCTGCCAATGCACCTCACTCCTACCCTGCAGCACCTCCTGATATTCCAGTACTGAGACCCTCACACACAGCTCTGCCAATGCACCTCACTCCTGCCCTGCAGCACCCCCTGCTGTTCCAGTACTGAGACCCTCACACACAGCTCTGCCAATGCACCTCACTCCTGCTCTGCAGCACCCCCTGCTGTTCCAGTATTGAGACCCTCACACACAGCTCTGCCGTGCACCTCACTCCTGCCCTGCAGCACCCCCTGCTATTCCAGTACTGAGACCTTCTCACACACAGCTCTGCCAATGCACCTCACTCCTGCCCTGCAGCACCCCCTGCTATTCCAGTACTGAGGCCCTCACACACAGCTCTGCCAATGCACCTCACTCCTGCCCTGCAGCATCCCCTGCTATTCCAGTACTGAGGCCCTCACACACAGCTCTTTTCTCTCCTTGTGGCAACTCGCCCCCTATCATCCTTTGCCCATAATATGGAAGAGAAAGGTTTGATCTGTTCTCCTCTGACTGGAGCCTGTAAATCCAAGAAAAGAAGAGACAGTAGTGGAATTCATTAGTGAGATTCATTAGCAGATGGTAGATGAGGTAAGAGGCCTGTGGGTGAGTCCCAGCTGGGAGAAGGGAAGACAGCTGGGACTGCTAACAAAAGCATTCCAGCAGAGAGATAAAGACAGATTGAGACAACCCCCTCCCCCTGCAGAAAGTTTGGCACTAAGGTGCACTTGCAGAGCTGTGTGTGGAGAGCTCTGAATCCTGGAATAGCAGGGGGTGCTGCAGGATAGGAGTGAGGTGCACAGGCAGAGCTGTGAGTGAGGGTCTCAGTACTGGAGTAGCAGGGGGTGCTGCAGGGCAGGAGTGAGGTGCAGTGGCAGAGCTGTGTGTGAGGGTCTCAGTACTGGAATAGCAGGGTGTGCTGCAGGGCAGGAGTGAGGTGCATTGGCAGAGCTGTGTGTGAGGGACTCAGTACTGGAGTAGCAGGGGTTCTGCAGGGCTGTGTGTGTGTGTGTATCGGGGGGGGGGGGGGGGGGGGGGGGTGTCTTACACTCACTCTCCTTCCTCTTGTTTCTCTGTTATTTGCCTGATTTATTCTTGCAATCTCCTTACTCATCATACAGGCAGGGTCAGAGTTGATTAATTGCAGCAGTTTGTCTTACCTAATTATCAGAATTTAATGAGCTCTGGCAGAGGCCTCCCTTCCCTGGCTTCTCCTCTTCCCTTCCCGTTGGATGTCTGAAGGCTCTGAAGAACAGATCCCAAGCTGAGAGAGCCCTGGTTTGGCCCAATGCATGCTGGGATTTCTTAGAAAAATAAGAACAACAGCTACATGGATGTAGCAGGGCATTTTCAGGCCTGATTCATTCCTACTGCCTCTGATGCCATGGAAATCCTAGAAATTCCCCATTCCCCATCTCAGGAGCCAATGGCAACCCAGAAATTCTCCATTCCCCCTCTCAGGAGCCAATGGGAAGCCATAGATTACCCACTCCCAGCCAAGGAGCTAATGGCAACCCAGAAATTCTCCATTCCCCATCTCAGGAGCCAATGGGAACCCATAGATTACCCACTCCCTGTCAAGGAGCCAATGGCAACCTAGAAATTCTCCATTCCCCATCTCAGGAGCCAATGGGAACCCATAGATTACCCACTCCCTGTCAAGGAGCCAATGGCAACCCAGAAATTCTCCATTCCCCATCTCAGGAGCCAATGGGAACCCATAGATTACCCACTCCCTGTCAAGGAGCCAATGGCAACCCAGAAATTCTCCATTCCCCATCTCAGGAGCCAATGGGAACCCATAGATTACCCACTCCCTGTCAAGGAGCCAATGGCAACCCAGAAATTCTCCATTCCCCATCTCAGGAGCCAGTGAGAATGCAAGGATTTACCCAGAGATACTTTGGGCAACCAACTCCCAAGAGCAAGTTGGGAGGGACGCCATGAGGGGTGGGATCCAGGGCTTGTCATGAACACCTGGGGAATCTCTTTGGAGTTGGTGGAGGTTTCTCCAAAGCATTTGACTTGGAATAGCAGCAGCCTTCTCCCTCCCTGCCCTTCCTGGGAAATATGATCCGAGGGTGAAGGGACCCCAAGGCACCCCAAGTCATTCAGAGACGTTCAACTTCCCCTCACGAAACAGGGAACAAAACTGGAGGGTAGAAGCACACTGAGAATATCCAGGGTTGTCTTAGTCCAAGTTGGACTCACAAGCAGCCCTCATATGCATAATGCTTTCCGCAGGAACTCTAAAAATGTCCTCGATGTCTCCTGATCCCCTGAATGTGGCTATTACCTGCCTTTGTGCTACAGGGGCTTGCAGCTGGGAACCGGCTAAGCTATGCCTTGTTGACCCCCTGTACATTAGAACTACAAGTCCCAGCAGACACCAGGGCAAAACCAGGCCTGCCATCTACTTCCTGCGGGTGAACCCCCCTTCCATCTCTGCTTTGGGGTGGGGGAAGACATGCACCTCTCGCCTACCGAGGAATTTCCAGGTGCTTCCCAGCTATAAAGGCCAGATTAAACCAGCCCTTGGCTTTTGCATACCCCCATTGCATGCTGGGATTTGTAGTCCGGCTTTTTCTTGCAGATTTCAATTGGGTGATCAAGGGCTATAGGACTCGTGCATGCATCAGTGTGCAAAAAGCCAGGACTGGATGAGCTTGTCCCTTATATGATACAAGCAGTTGGCATCCCTCCCTTCGCCTTTCCTTCAAGCATACGCAGATGGGTAGCCAGGCCTTGCCGGAGATGGGGGAATCCGCTGTTAGACTTTTCTCCTCCCTTACCTTGGCAGAAAGAGCCTTTCTCTGGAGAAGATAAGCCGTCCTCTCCTCCCAGTCAGAAACCCGTAGCCAGGATGCAATAGGGGGAGGGGGGAGAACGCTTCATCTTGCTGCGGCCGCCGCCAGGGTCTGGGTGTGGCCCTTCCCCGGGTTCCTTCCTCCATCTCCAGCCCCTGCAAGATGTGCCGTGACCCTTCCTGACCTCGGGGAGGATGAAAGTGGCGTGGGTTTATGTGTGTGTGTGTGTGTGTGTGGGACAGCGCTTCCTATTTGGCTGGGACATGGGGATGCTGGCGGGTGGAGCTGCCACTGTTTGCCCTTTCCTGTGCCAAGACAGAGTAGCAGATTGATCTCCGCACTGCTTGATTCTGTGCATGACTGTAAATGTAGCTTTGTAATCCGCACTGGACAAATAGGACATTTTAGAATATAAGATGGTTAGATAAATGATCTCTCAGTACTGGATCTCTCTGTTCATGCACCTCATTAGCGTGGTGATATGTCATGCATTAGCATGGCAGTGTCCATATGGAATGGGAAACTCACTGGTTTGATGTGGACCTGATGTCGGGCACTGTCCTCTTGGCCTCGAGCATGTGGCTGAAGGTGCCTTGTGTGAAAAGGGAACGTAGCCATTTTGCCAACAAATTTGAGTTTTGTAGTCCTGAGGGTGTCAGAGAGATGGGATAGGAAGGGCTGTCAGGGTTTCTGTTGTGGTGGGAAGAGGTATCAGAGTTTGTATGTTTGTAGAGGTGAGGGCGTCAGTTAGATGGGATAGGAAGGGCTGTCAGGGTTTCTGTTTGTGGTGGGAAGAGGTATCAGAGTTTGTATGTTTGTAGAGGTGAGGGCGTCAGTTAGATGGGATAGGAAGGGCTGTCAGGGTTTCTGTTGGGGTGGGAAGAGGTATCAGAGTTTTGTAAGTTGTGGTGGGTGAGGGATGTCAGAGAGATGGGATAGGAAGGGCTGTCAGGGTTTCTGTTTGTGGTGGAAGAGTATCAGAGTTTGTTATGTTGGTAGAGGTGAGGGCGTCAGTTAGATGGGATAGGAAGGGCTTGCCAGGGTTTCTGTTGGGGTGGGAAGAGGTATCAGAGTTTGTAAGTTTGTGGTGGTGAGGATGTCAGTTAGATGGGATAGGAAGGGCTGTCAGGATTTTTGTGTTTGTGGTGGGAAGAGGTATCAGAGTTTGTATGTTTGTAGAGGTGAGGGCGTCAGTTAGATGGGATAGGAAGGGCTGTCAGGGTTTCTGTTTGTGGTGGGAAGAGGTATCAGAGTTTGTAAGTTTGTGGTGGTGAGGATGTCAGTTAGATGGGATAGGAAGGGCTGTCAGGGTTTCTGTTTGTGGTGGGAAGAGGTATCAGAGTTTGTAAGTTTGTGGTGGTGAGGATGTCAGAGAGATGGGATAGGAAAGGCTGTCAGGCTTTCTGTTTGTGGTGGGAAGAGGTGTGAGGTAGTTGCATGTTTGGGAAATGAGATGTCAGGGTTCGTGTGCTTGTAGTGGGAGTCTCAGGTGTTTGTGTTTCTAATGGCGGTGGAGTGTCAGTATTGGTGTGTGTGTGTAGTGGGAAAGGCTATCAGGATTTGTGTGATGGTGGTGGGAAGGGTTGTCAAGGACTGCAGCACAGAGGACTCTGTAACTCACCCAGGGGGCATTAGGGGTAGACATTTCCAAGGACTCTGTATCTGAACTACCCCGATTGATCGATCCTTGCTGAAATGGCCCCATGTACCCTGATGTGTCCAGCTCTCCTCTCCGCTGTGGAGGAGACGGGGGGTCAGCGGGTAGCCCCCGTTTTCTGCCTTCACGTTGCTCAGTTTCAGCGCCCTGCGAAGGGGAGGGGGGCGTGCTGAAAGATGACTTGAGCCCCCTTCTGAAGTGTGGCCCGAGGGCAGGGCTATACCTGCTCCCCGCCAGCTCACAGACCCCGCGGTGTTACCGGTGCCTTGCGCAGTCTCTCTCTCCCCCAGGAGAGCCTCTGGCTGGGAGGGGAGTGGGAAACTCACGGCAGGGAGGGTGAAGGCTGCCCTTTCCAGTTCCCTTAAATATTGACAATATATGCGAGTCGCCAGAGGGAGCGAGGCAGTCACCGGGCCGGCGGAGCGAGGCGTGTGCCTGTTTGCGCCGAGCTATATTTAACTCCAAATGTTGTGTTTGCTTCTGTTGGCACAACACGGGCTCTGGAGACATTGCCTCTCGAATGTCCCCCCCCCCGAGGTATCCCACGTGAACCGGGCCCTGTCCGGCGCAGGCCGCATCCAAGCGCCTTCAGCACCGGCGCCAGGCAACCACTGCCCATGTTGAGAAGGGCGTGGGGCGGTGGGAGGGGCCGAGCTGTCTGCCACGCATCAGGATTTCGGGAGCGCTGGTGGGTGAGGGGGGGTGGGTAACACACGTCCTAACGCCGACGGCCCGAGGTCAGCGCACCCGCAGGCCCGGGACCTTCCGCCTCACGTCCTCGGCTCAATGCTCTCGTAAAAATGTTATCAGCCTTCCAGACACCCCCCACCCCAAAACAAGGTTATTCAGACATTCCTTCGTTCAGCAGGGCCCGTCTTCACGCGACACCAGTGCCCGTTCTCACGCGCGTGGCGCTCGTCTGAAGACGCTCAGAGCGCTGTCACAGCCCGCACGTCCTCGCCTCCCCTCCCTCGCGTCTCTGCCACATCCAGAAACCTAGAAATGTCCCACGTCCTGCGGTCGCCTATGCGGACTTCATTTCATTTAAAGTTTTCTTTCTGTGCTTTAACCTGGTCTTACTTAGGCCTTTTTGGGCCAAGCGATTTGCCTAATATATTGAATAAATAAATAAATAAGCTCGCTGCTACCTTTGAAACGGCCATCACCTGACAAGCAGGCCCATACGGTGGAGCGCACCCTCAACCTGCATTTGCACGCGCTAGCTTTACCCCTTATTCAGTCAAACCGCACATTTTACTTTCAGAAATTAGTGCCTTCCCAAAGGTCGGCGCTAATTTCTGCCGGCACCGGGAAAGTGCACAGAAAAGCAGTAAAAACTGCTTTTCTGTGCACCCTCCAACTTAATATCATGGCGATATTACTATCATGGCGATATTAATATCGCCATGATATTACTATCATGGCGATATTACTATCATGGCGATATTACTATCATGGCGATATTAATATCGCCATGATAGTAATATCATGGCGATATTAATATCATGGCGATATTAATATTAATATCGCCATGATAGTAATATCATGGCGATATTAATATCGCCATGATAGTAATATCGCCATGATAGTACTATCATGGCGATATTAATATTAATATCGCCATGATAGTAATATCATGGCGATATTAATATCGCCATGATAGTAATATCATGGCGATATTAATATCGCCATGATATCGCCATGATAGTAATATCGCCATGATATTACTATCATGGCGATATTAATATCGCCATGATAGTAATATCGCCATGATAGTACTATCATGGCGATATTAATATTAATATCGCCATGATAGTAATATCATGGCGATATTACTATCATGGCGATATTAAGTCCGAGGTCCCGAAAGTTAAAAAAAAGTTTAAAAAATTTTTTTTTTTTAAATCGGTCCGCGGCTCGAAAACCGGACGCTCAACTTTACCGGCGTCCGGTTTCCGAACCCGTGGCTGTCAGCGGGCTCGAGAACAGACGCCGGCAAAATTGAGCGTCGGCTGTCAAACCCGCTGACAGCCGCCCCTCCTGTCCAAAAAGAGGCGCCAGGACGCGCCCGCTCTCCCGCGAACTTTACTGTATCGGCCTGTGTGCCTGTAAGCTCTCTGGGGAAGGAACCCTTGCAGCCACGCAGGAAACACGGACAGGGCTCCTGGCCCATTCCTTCCTCGCCTGTGGCATTACTGGAGACCCTTGCTGACCCCGGTTCATTCCCCACCCTCCAGTCTCTTACCTCCCCCCACTGGCCCTGCGAGGCTCTTCCAGGCGCCCACCCCCCTCCGCGTGAAGAAATATTTCCTTTACGCCACTCCTGAGTCATCTCGTCCCCGCACGTCAGTCATAGCCTGGAGAAGAGACCCCCGTGTTACGGTAAGAGACAGACGAGTCGGAAGGAAGCATCAGACACCAGGGTAAAAGTCGGCACAGTTTATTCACCCCCCCCTGCAGCCCTGAGATTTTGTTTTTGTCTTGACACAGTGCGGGGATCGCTTCCCTTCCCTGCCGCCGCGGAGGAGGAGGAGGAGGGCAGCACGGGCTGAGGCACGCGACTGATCCCGCTGCCCTGCTATTTCTTCTTCTTGCTCCTTGTCACCGTCGTGCTGCGCACTTCCATCACATTGTTGTTCCCGATCTGGATGTTGCTCAGCTGGCTCCCGGTGAGGAAGATGTGAGAACGGCGAGGAACTGCAGAAAAAAAAAAAATTTATTCAATCCAGGGTCTCTCTCCACCTGTCACTGACTCTGGGAGAGTCACAAATAAATCTCCCTGTGCCTCAGCTCTAATCCCCGGCTCTGTCACTGACTCTCTTTCTGTATAACCCTGGGAGAGTCACTTAAATAAATAAATCTCCTTGTGCCTCAGCTCTAATCCCCGGCTCTGTCACTGACTCTCTTTCTGTAAACCCTGGGAGAGTCACTTAAATAAATAAATCTCCTTGTGTCTCAGCTCTAATCCCCGGCTCTGTCACTGACTCTCTTTCTGTATAACCCTGGGAGAGTCACTTAAATAAATAAATCTCCCTGTGCCTCAGTTCTAATCCCCGGCTCTGTCACTGACTCTCTTTCTGTATAACCCTGGGAGAGTCACTTAAATAAATAAATCTCCCTGTGCCTCAGCTCTAATCCCCGGCTCTGTCACTGACCCTGTGTGTGAGGCTCTGGGAGTCGCTTTATTTCCCTGTGCTTCAGTTCTAATCCCCGGGTCTGTCACTGATCCTGTGTGTGAGGCTCAGGGAGTTGCTTTATTTCCCTGTGCTTCAGTCCTAATCCCAGGCTCTGTCACTGCGTGCGTAATCCTGGAGGATTCACTTTCAGGCCGATCCAATAAAATGTGCAGGGGAAACGGGCGCTCAACGCCGTGCGCCCGCACTCCTAGGGCGCGCCCAGCCACCTCTCCTGGGCGGGCCATCGAATATTTAACTGAGGGGCCGTGCGCTAAGGAGGAGGAGGCGCCAGGGACAAATCTGCATCCCTGGTGCCTCCTCGGCGTCGGGCACCAGGGAGAAGTGGCTGTCAGGTGGGTTGGGAGAACGGACGCTCAACCTACACGCCTCCGTTTTCTCTCGCTACCGGCACCTGCACGCACAAGCTGCACGGCCTGGACTGCGCATCGCGTGCGTGTTTATCGGACGTAGCTCTCACGCTACGATACTATTAGGAGGAATCACAGAAAGCAAGATTTTTCTTTTTCTTCCACGTGCCCTTCAGCTTGGCGTGCCCTGGGCTGGCGTAAAACGTGCCGCGTCGCACTGGGCGCGTTGGCCGCGGGGAACATTTTTTGGATCGGGGGGGGGGATCGGCCAATAGCCTCGTCCAGGTGAATTTCCTTGTGATGAGCGTCGTTAGCTACGCGCTGATTTGGACGCCCTGATCCCCGCGTATCGGATAGGGGGGTTACGGACGCGCGTCCAATCGCCTGCTAAGCCGTGCGCAGCATCGGATCGGCCCCCATTGTCTCTCTGTGCCTGGGTTCCAATCCCCAGCTCTGCCACTGGCTCGCTGTGTGTCATCCTGCCTCACCTTTCTTCCCTTTTTAAACGGGGGTGGGGGGGGGGGGGAGATGATAAAATCTAGGGCTGATGGGAACGCGGCGCCACCTCCTGATTCAGAAAGCTGAGGCAGCAGCGCCACCTGCTGGCCATATCCGTGCGGGACAAAAGTGCCAACACACTAGAGATGAGCTTCGTTTTTCTGGCTCGGGTCGGGTTTCAGTTCGGGCGCTTCGTGGGAAAACTCGTTTTCCCACGGATCGTTTTTCGGCAAAAACAAAGCTGGAACCCGAACCCGAAACCCGAAAAATGAATTAAATAAAAAAAAAATCCGAATCGGAAAAAACCCACCCCAACCCTTCACATTTACTGTATTACAACCCCCCTACCATCCCGATCCCTCCCCAAGACTTATTAAAAGCCCTGGTGGTCCAGTGGGGTCCTGTGAGCGATCTCTCCCTCTGGGTCGTTGGGCCTGCTACGAATCAAAATGGCACCAATGGCCCTTTGCCCTTACGATATCACCCCCGCTGGTGGTCCAGCAGGGGTCCCGGAGCGATCTCCTGCACTCGGGCCGTCGGCTGCCAGTATTCAAAATGGCGTCGATAGCCTTTGCCCTTACAATGTCACAGGGGCTACCGGTGCCATTGGTTGGCCCCTGTCACATGGTAGGAGCAATGGACGGCTGGCGCCATATCCACAATGAATGGGCATGAGCTGGATCTGCACGTCTGGACCAGAGTAATCTATCGCTGGGACGGAGCTTCCAGGCCCATCCCCCTCAATACCTAGGACCACACCCCCCCCTTTCCCTTCCCCTCTCCCGCAGCCCCCAACTGAGCCCCCGCAAGCGAAGGGATCAACTCACCAGGGCTCGGGTGCCTGATCTGCGATGGCGCTGCTGCATGCTGAAAAGAGACCAAAAATCAAAGACAACCCCCCCCCCCCCAAAAAAAAACACAGGGTGAGAAGAAAAATACAAGCGAGACATTTCCTGCAAAGGATGGAGGGGGGGGAGGGGTCAGAAACGGAGAGAGAGAAGCCTAGGGCCATCGAGAGGAGTGGACAGGAAGGGCAATCAGACAGCGAGGGGGGGGGGGAGGGAGGGGGGCACTGAAAGCGTTTCGTACAGCGGCCGCCCCTGCGTGGAGAGAGACGCCAGCAGAGGGCAGGGAAAGGCAGAGGGAGGAGAGGCAGTGACCCAGGCCTAGGAGAGGAATGAGAGACAGACACTCACTCAGAGAAAGGGAAGGATGGAGGAAGAGGCCCAGGGCATAGACACAGACGATCCCGCACGGGGAAAGCAGAGAGGGCATCGTTTGGGCAATTTTTAAACACATTTCTGTGCCGAGCACGCGGGACGCTCTTCCCTTACCCTCTCCCAAGCTCCTTTCCCTTGCGGCTTGCCTTGTGCGCTGCTTGCCGGCTGCTGCGGGACAGGGTCGGGGCGTTCTTAGGAGGAAGAGAGAGAGGAAGGATTTATAATTAAGCGATTTCTTGCTGGGGCTGTGAGGAGAGGCCAGCTCTGGGAATCCGCGGACCTCGGCTCACTTTATCCTGCTCGGCAAAGTCTTACGACCTTTTGACTTTGGATTGTAAAGTCTTCCCCTGCATTACTGTGTACGGTGCTGTGTACGCTGATGGAGCTGCATACAAGCAAGAAACACCGCGAGTGCCATTTACCCTGTCCCTCAGGGGAGTCACTGTGTCTCCCTGTGGGTGGGTTCCAATCCCCGGCTCTGGAGTCACTTCCCCGGGCCTGGGATTTTGCTCTGATTGCTTAGAATTGCAGGTCCTGGACACGGGTCAGATCTGTCTTTCATCGTCCTGAGAGGGGCTTCATACCTTTTTCATTGGGCGGCCAGCGTGTGACGCGGGGGGTCCCCTGCAGAAGGAAGAAACGGGGGTGGGGAGGATTCAGTAACCTGAGCGGATGTGCAGAGACACAGTTGCCCCGCGGCGGCGTGCGGGAGATGGGAAGCGTTCCATCATTTCACCGTCTTTTACTCCCTGGGACTCTGGACTGCTGTCACCATCAGGACCCCCATCCTTCCTGCTGGGAACTTAACCCCTGTGCATTGCAAGAGAATTCAGCAGAAGAAGCTTGGGGACACGGGTAGGCCGGGCCCTTAGGGCCACAAGGCTGTTGAGGGCCAAGCTGGCATTTGACAGCCAGGATGAAGTGAGGAGCTGGGCCAGGATCACCTCTCGCTGCATCTCCCTCCCCTCCCCCAGAGACCCTCTCTCCGTGTCCCGAGTTCCCAGCCTCCCGTGTCTCGCTGCTCACCTTCTGCGCTTTTTCGCTGCTTGCCGAGGGCGGGGCTGGGCAGGAGGGCTCCGCCGAAGGGGCTGCGGGGCTGCCGAGTGGCACAGCTCCTGCAAGAGACAGGGAAAACAAGAGGATCATCAATTCACTGCGCGACTTTAAGCCCTAATCCCCGGCTCTTTCACTGCACCTCTCCTTACCTCTGCCCATCTGGCTCTCTGCTCAGGGAGCCATCACTCCAGACCTCTCGCTTCATGCTTTCCCTCATCCAGCTCTCATCAGGGAGCCATCATGCACGGCTTTCTCCTCTTTCCATCTTCCTGCTCTCATCAGGAAATCACTACCCCTCTCTTCACATCTTCCCCTATCAAGCATGGCCCCTCTCCTCATTCCTTCCCATCTGTCTCTCATCAGGGAACTGTCATGCATGGCTTCTCTCCTTAGGGAGCCACAATGTGTGTCACTGTAAAGGCAGGGCTCCTCTCTCCTTCGCACAGCCTTCAGGCCCCTGGGAGCCACTTCTACAGAATCTGGGACCAATGCCCGATGCTCCTGGAGTCACGGGGCCCGTGGGAAGCTTGGTGCCAACCTTGCCCCTCTCCCAACTCACCATTCTCAAGGCTTGGAGGCTCCAGCAGTGTTAGGGTGGGGAAGCGTTCCACGATCTCAGAGGAGGGACCTGAACTCAGAGCTGAGCAGGGAGGAACGCGGGAGAGCGATTGCTGTGACGAGGTCTCCATCTTTTCCTATGGGAAGGGGGAATGGAACGAGTCTGTCATCTCCCCAAAATCCATGACTTTCAAGCTTTTATAATGTTTTGGGATTACTCAAAGATTTTCATACAAACTATTCCCCTAAGCAATGTAAAAATGCAGGTAAAGACAGGGTCACACAGAGAATCGGTGATACAGCCAGGGATTAGAACTAAGGTACAGGGATACAAAGAGACTCCCACAGGGTCACACACAGAGAGTCAGTGACAGAGCCGGGGATTAGAACTAAGGTACAGGGATACAAAGAGACTCCCACAGGGTCACACACAGAGAGGCAGTGACAGAGCCGGGGATTAGAGCTGAGGCACAGGGAAAGTGACTCCCACAGGGTCACACACACAGAGAGTCAGTGACAGAGCTGGGGATTAGAACTGAGGAATAGGGAGATAAAGTGACTCCCCCAGGGACACACACAGAGAGTCAGGGACAGAGCCGGGGATTAGCGCTGAGGCACAGGGAGATAAAGTGACTCCCCCAGGGTCACACACAGAGTCAGTGACAGAGCCGGGGATTAGAACTAAGGTACAGGGATATAAAGAGACTCCCCCAGGGTCACACACAGAGAGTCAGTGACAGAGCCGGGGATTAGAGCTGAGGCATAGAGAGATAAAGTGACTCCCCCAGGGTCACATACAGAGTCAGTGACAGAGCTGGGGATTACAGCTGAGGCATAGAGAGATAAAGTGACTCCCCCAGGGTCACACACAGAGCGTCAGTGATAGTCGGGGATTAGAGCTCAGGCACAGGGAGACATATTGATGTATCTTTTCCTGTTCTTCAAAGGGGAAACAAATCTTTTCTCTCAAGATAAAAATATCTATTTTTCCGCTTTTCTTCTTGAGCAAGTCTGCAATGTCGAAAGCGACCGGACACGATGTTGCACCAGAGAGGCCATGACGGCAGCTTGTGGTCAGTTTCCCAGAATGCTCCTCTCCCCATAGACAGACAAAAAAACCGGGTGGGGGAGGACAGGGGAGCAAAGCGCAAACACTCGCTCAGTTTATTCCCGCTGCCTCTGTGCCCGAAACTTGTTGTAACAGCTCATGAAACTTGTGTGAAAAACATCAGAAGGGGGAAAGAACTCCCAGGAACCCGGAACTGTGACAAAGTGGTATGAAAAAAGGGTCCCCAAAAGGGCAAAGGGGTAGTAGCATCGGCAGGAGTTCTCCGGGGTACCACGAGAGCAGCAAAGAAGCAGCAAGAGGAGGAAGGACACCAGCAACAGTGACATGAACCCCTGATGGCGTCTCGAGTAGGAACCTGGCACCAAAAGTGGCATCAGTATTCTAAGGTAGCATGGAGGGGAAACAAAGCAAATCAGGTGGTAGGAAAAACTCAGGGCAGACTGTGATAAAGCAGCACAAAGTGTGGCTTCAAGACCCAAAGCAACATGAGAGATGCAATGCAGCGCTCCCCCTCAAACAGGCAAGAACAGCTCACGGTTTAAGGTCTGGGGTATGACAGCAAGGCACAGTGGCAAAGAAAACTCAAGATGTAAGGTCTAGGAATGGAAGCACAAAGATCCCCAGGTGCTGGATGGAATTTTGATTTTCTTGTAAAGCAGGCTTTCCAAATGAAAAGGATATCACATTCTGAACATGGAAATAGTTTCACCACTGAATGGAGATAGGATGTATACAGGGTGGCCCATGGAAAAGCAGCCTGCCTGCCTGCGTGGCACTGGGACTGGAGGCGGGCTCCTTTTCCATGGGCCACCCTGTAGTAAGTTGTGAAGGTTACGTTTTTTTTAGAAAATGTTTTCTATATTCTGTAGCTCAACTCTGGCTGTTCCATTCCCTGATTTTCTGGTTTTGCATGAGTTCTCACCTCTTGACTGATACTTTTAACAGATGCAGCATATGTAAGTTATTTCTGTCCTCCATGTTTTCTCCTCTGCCTGTATTTCTTCCTTAAGGCTGAGTGTTTTTATTGATAAGCCACCCCAGTATACTCAACAAAGAATGGGAGAATCAGGTTGGGATCATTGCAGAGGGGTTAGAATAAAACAAAGAACCATTAAATAGGTGGCGGGAAGGAGAAATTTTTTGTTTCTACATTTTTCACTTTTTTTTGGGGGGGTGGGGGAAGCAAATACCCTACACAAAAAAAAAGAAACAAACAACAGCAAACAACAGGGAGGCTCCAAAACTCCCACGTTCATACACACTAGCAGGCATAGCATGGTAGATGGAGCAGTAGCACTAAGACCTCTGTAGTGATATAAGGGGCATGGGCAGGTAGTTAGAGTGGCAACAGTCAGGCCCCTGTGGTGGTTTAAGTGGCATGAGAAGTAGGTATATGGCAGCACCTTGCAAGCCTCCTATGGTGGCATAAGGGGTATGGCAAACAAGCACGTGCCAACAAGTTCCCTCTGCTAGAATTAGGCACATGGCAGCTGGACCTCAGGCAGCAGGTCCCCTATGCTGGTACTAGGAGATTGGCCATTTTGTAAGAAGGATGATTCAGCGCTTAGCGAGCAAGAAGAAAAATGAAAGAAAAACTGATGGAATAGCATATTGGTGAGCTGAGATGAGTTGTGGGTAAGCAGTTTCCCCTGAAGAAGATGCTTCGAAACCTGGCCATGTCGGGCTAATACGCTCCCCATGGACTATTTCCTCAGCGGTTCAGTTAACAGCGCGGATTGAGAACTCTGCGACCGGGTTGAGAACTACAAACACCACTGGACTGAGCCAAGTACTTTGCGAGCTGTGGCGAACATATAAATGGGAAGTGATTAATATGCAATGAAAATCTTTGCCTTCCAAAATAGTTAAGTGGTGAACTGTTCCCATTTTTCGACAAAAATTCACAATGAATTGTAAAAAATTTTTTGAGAAAATAAATAATAAAGAAAAGTAAGGTGGTTTGTTGGTGATTAAAAGTAAAAATAAGGGTAACCTGGATGGTATTCTTTAACTTTTATGAAACATCCACTGTCCATCATAAACATTTTTGGGAAAAATGTTTTGAAAAAGGATTTTTGTCTATACAGAAACATTTGTGAATGTTTACTCTGGTTTAGAGATATATCATTAAAGACAGAAGAAAAGAGAAAAGAAATGGGTAAGTGGGTGCAGGTGTTTGGTGTTGCGGTACTAGGAGTATGGCAGGTAGACCTCCATGCTGGTGCGGTTCAGGATAAGATTGCAATGTTAATTTTTAATCTGACAACAAATATCGGAAAAACCTGGATCAATTCAACTTTACACATTTCTGCTCTGACGTGGCCTCTCCCTTCTAGCAAACATTTGCTAGAGATCCTCTCACCTCGTGGATGAAACCTGTGAGAAAGCATTTTCAACTGCTATCCCAATATTGTAGAATGTGAGTCCGTAATGTAAAATAAATTATTTTAAAAAGTCCTGAAAAAAAAAAAAAAGGCCTTTGGTACAGTAAACCAGGCCCCACAGTAGCGCTTGGTGGCTTTGCTTTTAGTGAATTTCATTCTGATGTTGTTACGTGTTATTTTGTTTTTAGATAATTGTGTACGTTTACCCCTGTAACCCACCCCAAACTGTTTGGAGGGCAGAGGCTGGAAATCTATACAAATAAATGGCAGTTGGGCAGCAGGTCCAATGTTTTATTTTATTATTTATTTAAAATATCTATAAGCCTCATAGAACAACTACATTGGTCCTACGTAGTGTACAAGGAAACATACTCGGGTACGGCAGGCTTCAGGTGGCAAGTCCCCTATGGTGGCACTAGGGGTGTGGCAGGTAGGCCTTCGGTGGAACTAGAGGTATGGTAGGAGGGCTGTGTCACTCCCAACAAGTAGAATTAGAAGAATGGCAGGTAGGCCAGTCCCAGCAAGTCCCCCATAGTGGTAGTAGGAGTATGTCAGTTAAGCATGAGGCACCAAAACCCCTATGGTGCTACTAGGAGTATGGCAGCTGGGCATCAAGCAGAAGACATGACAAAGACTAAAGAAGGAATACACACATTCAGTCTTCAAGATCACTGTCCCTGGATCCAAAGAGCAGTGATAGGCTGGTTTAGAAAAATACTTCAGTGCAATATGTTATCTCCTTGATAACATGTCCTGCCAAGTCTAACAAGGCACACATGACTCACTGGGCTGGCTGCTAATAATTATAATGTTACAATTCCTGACTGACTGTATTGCACGTGTTCTTCATAGACTGTAATAGGTAATAGCCATGGAAATGAAAGGGGAAACATGAATGAAACGAATAGGATTTGTTTAATTTAGGGGGCCCCCCCAATTCGTTTCAGGAACCCCCCCAAAATACAAATTAGACACAATTCATTTCAGAATGTCCATTTGTTTTAAACAAATGCATATCCCTGTTTTCGGCATATTTAGGAGGGATATCCTGAAGAGCTGACTGGCTTCTGGCACTCGAGGACTGGAGTTTGAGAACCTTGTCCTTCTGAAGCAAACTGCGATGCCATCAACACGTGACACTGTGCTTCTTTATTCAGGGGAAGGATATACAGAGTTGGGGGTTGTGGAGGGGGGGCTGTCTGTTACTGGGCTGACATTTGCAATTGGCTGGCTGAGATTATCCCCTCTGAATGATAAAAGCGGCGTGAAAGGACTGGAGGGACAGACGGTGATTGAGGCAAGAACAGGGCCCTTACCAGAGCACTCTGGACGTTCCTGACTGCCTCCTTGACCTGATGCTTGTGCGCCATGAAGATCTCCTCTGTAGTGACGACACAGTCTGCAGAGCCAGAAAGAGAGAGAGAGAGAGAGAACGCACGAGACGAGGTGACAGCAGCGCTCTCCTCAGGATGGGTCTCGGAGCTCTGCTTCCCCTGCCGGCTCCTGGGCCTGGACAGGTTTTACAATGCTTTCTGCATGCTGTAAGCAGAGGGGGGTGGCGGAGGGGCTGCGGTGGCCGCCTTTCGGTGTCAGGCACGGGGGGGGGGGGTCATTCCTAGCTCGGGGCCCTTGGGATGGAGGAGGAGGCCATACAAAATAACTCCCTGCTAGGCACACCTGAGGATTTGTTTGAGTTGCGGTCACGCAGAGATGGCTGCTGTTTGGTGAAGGGAGGTGGTGGGGAGTGTGTGTGTGTGTGTGGGGGGGACGGACGGACAGACAGATAAGAGGATGTATCTCACAAGTCTGCTCAGCTCTACAATCCCCACTGCTCCCTGCGAGATCCCCTGTGCTTGTCCCATGCATCTCTGCCACCCCTCTCTGTAAAGAACAGGAATCCTTTCCTCCTCATCTCGTCAACCTTCCCTCTTCCACTCCCTTCCTGCTAATCCACACTCTCCACCCTGGCATTCTTTCCCTTCCTCCCCTGCCTGCTCCCGTCCCCTTATAAAATCACAGCTCGCATGCACCCTTGCTGCATCCTCAGCCGAGTCCCAACTCCTGGATTCGCAGCCTGGTTTTCCTCCCCGCCCGCGCTCCCAGGTTTACCCCTCTCCTGCGTTTTTACTCTTTTCCTACCGGAGCTGGTAGCTCCCGCTGCACTGCTCTCCCCCCCCCTCCCAGCACAACACACCTGGGGGCACGGGATTTCTCCCGCAGCTCATTCCCGTTTCCCCTAAGGCCCGGCAGCCTTCAGAGATTTCCTGCGTCCCCAGGGGAACCGCACAGAGCTCCCAGGTATGCTGACGGGAGCAGAGCACGCAGGGCACCTCCCTGATCTGTGTACCTTTGAAGCTGGGTCGACTCGACGGATCCTGGTCCCAGCATTTCTCCATCAGGTGCTTCATGTCCGCCAGCTTCTGCACCCGCTGCAGGTCTCCCAGGTGGTCCAGAGAGGGGCGCTGCCCCCGAGGAACGTGCAGCATGATCAAAGACGGCAGAGCGTCTGGAAGCAGGAAGGAGAACAGCGTGCAGGCACCATCAGCCGACCCTCACAAACACCCCTAGAGGAGCTGACATTGGCAGGCTGGCGTGGGGATCCAGATCCAAGAGGTGGTGATGATATCACATCATCTCCAGGCTTGGAACGTGAGGAAAAGTAATGATGTCATGGTGCCTGGGCTCTGTGTAATCAGGGGCTGTGATGATGTCACAATGCCTCTGTGTAATCAGGGGCTGTGATGATGTCACAAAGCCTTCAGGCTCCGTGTAATCAGGGGCTGTTGCAATGTCCTCCGTGTAAATCAGGGGCTGTGATGAATGTCACAATGCCTCTGTGTAATCAGGGGCTGTGATGATGTCACAATTTGGGGCCTCTGTGTAATCATGGGCTGTGATGAGTTGTACAATGCCTCTGTGTAATCAGGGGCTGTGGATGATGTCACAATGCCTTTGGGATCAGGCTTCCGTGTAATCAGGGGCTGTGATGATGTCACAAAGCCTTTGTGTAATCAGGGCTGTGATGATGTCACAAAGCCTTTGTTAATCAGGGGCTGTGATGTCAACAGTGCCTCCGGGGCTCCCTGTAATCAGGGGCTGTGATGATGTCACAATGCCTTTGTGTAATCAGGGGGCTGTGATGTCACAGTGCCTCCGGGCTCTGTGTAACCAGGGGCTGTGATGATGTCACAGTGCCTCAGGATTCTGTATGAGGTACCATGATGATGTCACAGTGTTCAGAGATCTATCACACGAGGCATGTTGGGAGGGGACTCCTGTTGTCCCCAAGCGGGAAGTAATGAAGTCTGTACCTCACTCTCGTAAGGTTTCCTGACCCGTCAGCCACACCAGATCAGGATAGCATAGCTGAGCAGGAGAGAAGAACAACAGAGTCACAGCTCGCTCCTTCCTCCTTCCTCCAGGATCAGAGAAAGCCCTGCACTGGCTCCCAGCTTCTCCCCTCTGGATTTTACCTGTAAACATCAGAGGCTTTTGTGGGGCAGCAATTAACACTGCAGAGCAGCTCGGTGCCGTATATTCCAGGGTCCCGTCAGCGGGAGGGGCGTCCTGGGGGAGCGTCGTCCCTCGCTTAAACCGCGACAAGCCGAAATCCGAGATCTGAAAGCATTTACAGGATCTGTTTGCAGGGAGAACTGCCTTCTGCTCTGGCTCTGATCGTTAAGCACTGTCTGAAGACCTCTCTTCCCACACCTGTGCTCAAGACAAGTTGCAATTCATGTACAGTAGGCAGGTTCCTGCCCCAGAGGGCTTACAATCAAGGATGAAGTGACTTGCCCAAGGTCACAAGAAACATTAAAGGGGAAAAGGCAGGATTTGAACTCTGGCATCCCTGCTCTGATCCTTCTCCTGCCCAGACTGTGATCCCAAGTGCTGTGCAAAGGAGACCTGCCTGCCCGCTCAATCTCTGAATTAAGGAGACCTGCCCCCCCCCCCCTGCTCAGGCCGCGATCCTGCGCGCTGTGCAAAGGAGACCTGCCTGCCGCTCAATCTCTGAACCTAAGGAGACCTGCCCCCCCCTGCTCAGGCCGCGAGCCTGCGCGCTGTGCAAAGGAGACCTGCCTGCCGCTCAATCTCTGAACCTAAGGAGACGCTGCGCGTGTGTCGCTCTCCAGGAACCCGCGCTGGGGGCGCACTCACCTTGATGTGGAGGTCCTCGTTCAGGAGGACGTTCTGAGGCTTCAGGTCGAGGTGCAGGAGCGGCGGGCTCAGGCTGTGCAGCCGGTTCATGCCCAGCGTGACCTCGTGCAGGACGCGGAACCTGAGGGCCCAGGGCAGGGGCCTAACCAGGCGGAAGAGCCGGTGCAGGCTCCCGTTCTCCATGTACTCCATGACCAGGCCGTAGCAGGCGTCCTCGCAGCGGCACAAGCCGTACAGGCGCAGCACGTGGTCGATGCTGGTGGCGCTCAGCATCTTCTCCGCCTCCCTCAGGAGCTCCTCCAGCCCCTGCTCCACATGGTTACTGAGGACAGGGGGGGAAAACCCAAATCAACGCAGGCAGGCAGAGACAGACAGACAGACAGACAGAGCAAAAGAGGGAAACAGAGACAGCCGGGGAGAAGAAAGGAGGGAGGGAGAGAGAGAGAGCACCCTGTTCTGAGGAGCCTTGGAGCGTCTCCTCCCTCCTCGCACCTGCTCAGTTTCTTCAGGGCCACGTCCTGGCCCCCAGTCCGTGTGCCGGGCCCTGAACACCTGCCCGAATCCTCCGCTGCCGATCAGCTGCCTGTTCTGCAGTTTCTCCTCGGGGATGGTCTCAGCACTTTGGACACAGACATTCATGGCTCCTCCTATAATCCCCGTGGCACAGGGGTCTCAGACGGGAAGGACCACTGCCGCCGTGACGAGGGGAGGGACTGCCCCCCCCCCCCTGTCTGAAAGACAGAAAGTGGTCCCTGTCAGAAGGGGACTGTGCTGCAGCGCAGGAAGCGCGAGTCATGGAGCGTAGCAATGCGTCGCACGGCCCCGTGCACCCTGTCAGCGCCATACGCTGCGTTCACAAGCCCCCCTCAGACTGCCATCGGCCCTGCGTAAATATTATAACGCGTCCCTCTGGAATATTTCAGCCCTGGACATCCTCACCTTCAGGAAGAGGCTACAAGCTCGATGGTCCATTGAAGCATCCAGACCTTAACTCCGACAGTTACAATCCTCAACTCAACTCAGCTCCCCCCCCCCCCCCAAAATCCCCTCACCACCCCCTCCAGCAAAGTCCTCATCATCCAACTCTGGTCTTCCTCCCTGTTCCTTAAGTAGAATCCTACAGCCCCCTCCCTTAATTCCCTCTCCTCAGACTTGCACCCCCCTAGCGGCAACCTCTCTGACATGGAAGCCCCTGCCACCCCCACCTCCTCGTTCATTTACCCCTCAGTACTTTGTTAATCCAGTGCACTGCCTCTGGATGGAGGGCCCCTGTCTTTGTCTGATTTCTACTTATCTAGGACAGTCATACTGCTTGTGATTTAATAATCAGAACACTCTGGCTGTAACATGCTTTGAACACCACTCCTGCTGGAATAGCGTGCACTAAATAATGACTGTAAGATCTCCTACAGCCCCATGCACACTGTCAGCACTATATAAATATGTTGACATCTTGTATGGCCCCTGTGCATGCCATCAGCGTCATATAAATATTATAACAGCTCGTAATTCCCCCACACATGCTATCTGTGCTGTATAAATATAACAACGCGTTGTATTTCCCTGTGCACACTGTCAGCACCACAGAAACATAACACCACCTTGTACGGCGCCGCGCACCTGTCAGCACCACCTAGTATGGCCCCCCATGCATGCCATCCATGCTGTATAAACATAATGGTTTAATTTCCTTCTAGATATACTGGCAATTCATAAACTGAGCAATGCGGCCCCTCGCAAACTGTCAGCACAGAATAAATATACCATCACCCAGTATGGCGCTGCACACGTCATCGGCACTGTACAAATATAATAACACCTTCGCAGGGCAGCATCAGCATCATATAGATATAATGTCTTATATGGCCCTACGTACGTCCCTAGCACTGCATAAATATAATTATGCGCCCCCCCCCACCCCCCACCATATATACATTCATACATTGCATTATCCTATCCAGAGACGGAGGGAGCACTATGTATCTTCCGGGTTTGTACAGTGCTGCGTTCACCTTGCAGCACTATATAAACGTTTAGCAATAGTAAGCCATGAGAGCAAGGGAGGGAGAGAGATCACCGTTCTGGCATCGCAGCACAGCCTAGGAACGTTGCTGGGAAGTGAGACGAGAAACCCCAGCGAAAACGAAAAGTCGGCGAAAGCGAGAGACAGGAAGGAGAGGAGCGAGAGAGGCTGACAGTGCCTGCCTGACAGTGCGCGGTGCTGGGTGACGACCCGCCGGCCCTTCCTCCTCCTCCGCCTGCTCCCGCTCTGCCTCTCGTCGGTCCCGGCCCCGCTAGGAGCCCGGGGGGGAGGGGGGGGGGCAGAGATCCCCCTTCCGTCCACGAACCTGAACCCCCGACCCGCGAGCCGGTGCAGAGTGCGCGAGGAGCAGTCCCGGCTGCGCATGCGCGCGTCCCGGGCACACGCAGGCCGCTCCTTGTCACGTGCTCCTGCCCGGGGGCCGAACCGACGGACGCCCAGGATCCCTGCTCGGCAGCCGCATTGCACGAACCTTGTTTTTCTTAATCTCGTTTCTCATTTTGGGAGCAGTTTGCAAAATATCTCGTTTGTGTGTATTTTGTTTCGTTTATTTCGAACAAAAAAAACCCCAAATGAAACGAAAACAACAACAAAAAATCCTAACAAAATACAGGAGCTGTGGTCCCAGTTCCGACTGAAACTGCTCAGGAAGCCTAGGATCGGGTAGATCCATTTCCCCCCACATTCTCCACCCCAGAAAATAGCATTAGTGCGCCAAAGTAGAACATCTGACGTCCCGGAGCTTTCCCCACTCTCACCCCCCCCCCACACTTATTTATTTAATTCTTTTTATATACCGAACCTTTCACTTCCCGTGGGTCCCTAGAATCCAAACGGGGCAGCAGCGACCCCTGCTGCTCCTTCGGGGCCCAGCCGCTTGGATTTCCACAGACCCACGGGCCATAAATATTTACAACTGCAGTTGTAAATATTTATGGCACCGCAGATATTTTTTTTCCAGCAGGTGAACTGGGCCAGGGCTAGTGTCCCTTAAAACACAACATAAGCAAAACAATGCAATTTTGGTTTTTGTTTTCAGTTTAGAAACAAATGCATTTCGCTTCCGAAAGCACATCCAAAGCAGTACTCTGAATGTACAGCGCTATATGCAGTGTTGGTGCTTTATAAATAGTAATCATTGCTTGTACTAGTGCGTGTGTATATCGGTGCTTTATAATCGTAAGCACTGCTGACTGTACAGTGCTGTGTACACGTATGGCGTTTTATAAATAGTAATGAATGTGCTCTGGGGTTGTCCAGCGCTGTTAACCGCTTTTAATACACAAAAACAAGGAAACCGAGGTAACGTTTTGTTTTATTTAGTCTTTAATTACAAAATGAGGAAAAAGTATCAAAAATATATCAACATCAAGATAAGAAACGTAAGTTTATTTTATATAAAAGGCATCCAAAAATCTTATAGAAGGGCTTTGGTTGGCTGGCCGCGGTTTATTTATGGCTGTTTCTATAGTAACAAGAGGCGGAAATCCTGGAAACCGGCAAGTGAAGGAAGCCTGGGTGACCCGAGGGCTGCCCCCCACTCGGGGGCCGTGCAGCGGGTGCCACCATGGCTCTTCAGGGGCTTTGTCCCCATCCCCTCCCCTTCTTTGTATCTCTTAAGGGGACCAGATAGGGCGCCATTCTTCCCCCAACCCACACAGGGGGCCGACGGGGCTAAGGCCGGCCCTGCCGGCCCCCCCACCACGGTTATCCCTACTACATCCCCCCCCCCCCCCCTTGCGGTATCTCTGCCTCTTCCCTTTGAAAACAAAAACCGCAGGTGCCAGAATGCACCGGGGTGTGAGTGAGAATGGTCAGATAAACTGGGGGCCGTCTCTAATGCAAACGCTTCAATCCTTTTTCTATCTGGCCTCTCTCTCCCCCACTCTTTTCATTAATTTGCCTCCCTCTCCCTCCCGCTTTCTCGATGCTCTCCTCATCTCTATCCCTCCCCGCTTCTCCCACCTCCTTCCCCGTCTCTCTGCCTCTCTCTTCCCCCTTTTTCTCACCTCTGCTCTCTCTCTCTCTGCTTCTCTCTAAATCTCTGCTTCTTTTGGGAACTGCTTCTCTCTTTCTCTTAACCCTATTTCCGTGATCTTTTCTGAACCTCTCTTTTTGAGGTTGGGGACAGTGCAGGACAGACAGACTCCCCCTCCCCCCCATGCCCACCCTGCCACATCCTCAGAGAGGGGGGCGAGAGAGGCAGCTGCAGACAAGGAGGGCAGAGGATGCAGAAAGCTCCGGCAGTCGCAGCTGACAGTGGCACTTGGGGAGGGGGTCGTCCTTCTTGGGAGGAGCGGAGGCCAGAATCGGTTCGGGGTGGGTCCTACGTCAGCTTCTCCAGGGGCTGTGTCTCCGGGAACTCCCCCAGGTCCCTGTCGATGATTTCACTCACTATAGGGGGGGAAAAAGGGGGAGGGGTGTGTGTGAAAATGAATTACAACAGCCTCACTCCCTTCAGGAGTCTCCCTGCTTAAGAAATAATCCATGAACTCACAACAAAAGGATGAACGAGACACAAATCAACAAATCAAAATGAAGCAAGAAAGAAGGCAGGAAGCCACGGGTTACGGGTGAATCTTCGAGGCTTTTCAGTTTTGACTCCTTATAAAAAGAGCCTCACCCAAGCCCACATTCCACCTTTGCCAGCCCAACTTTCGACCCGACCGGTGAATATATTTTGTCCCCGCCCAACTTTTTACAGAAGTTAAAAAGCACTAAGAAACGATTAGGGGACAGGGAAAAACTGCCACATATAGGAATGGAAGTGACATAGACCTCAATCAATTCTAAAAAGACTCTGCTCTCGAGGAGCTGGCAAACCTGAACGTGGGTAAAGCCACGGGGCCGGATGGTATTCAGGGAAGTCAGAGAGGTTGTGGGTAGCCCTGCTAGCGGGACCTTTTCGATGCTTCTTTAGGCTCGGGGGTGGTCCCCGAGGATGGAAGACAGGCCGGTGTGTGGTTCCTGTTCATGAAGACTGGAAGGAACCAGGAGGCTGGGAACTAGAGGCCGGTCAGCCTGACCTCAGTGGTGAGAAAATTAATGGAGTCGCTGCTAAAACAGAGGACGGTGCGGGTTTCTGGAATCCAGTGACGTACAGGATCAGAGGCAGCATGGTATTCTTTTCTTTGTTTTACCAGTGGTAGGTCTGTCAGACAAAACCTAGTCAACATCTAGGTGATCAGCAAGTTGGATCAGGGGAGAGTGCTGGATATGGCGTACTTTGATGTCAGTAAGGCCTTTTGGCACTACGTAGGCCACGTGATAAACAAACCGAGCACCCTTGGTGTGGGCCGTAAAGTGACCGACTGGGTTAGGAAACCGGTTGAGTAGGAGTCGACAAGGGGTAGTGCTAAATGGGATTCACTCCGAGCAAGGGGTCTTCCTAAGGGCTATCAGGAAAGGTTTGCTTTGCTTTTTTTGTGGATGATACCACAATCTGCAACCGGGTTGACACCCTGGAAGGTGTGGAAAACATGATATTTGGGGGATAAAAACCCAAGGGAGTGATATAGCGCAGGGGGGTGAACTTCTTCTGTGCACAAAACCGGAGCGGGATCTGTGCGTGATCTTAAGGTGGCCAAACAGGTAGATAAGGTGACGGCAAAAACCGGAAGGATGCTTGGGTGCACAGGAGTGAGGAATAGCCAGTAGGTAAGGGGAGGTGATTTTGCCTCTGTATAAGTCTTTGGTGAGACCTCATTTGGCTACCAAAATGGTCCTTGGTCTTCGCCATAAAGCACATGGGCACAGACAGAGATTTAAACATGTGTACCCGAGCGGAAAGGCGGGAAAGGGGAGATGATATAGAGACATTTACGCACATCCAGGGATTAAATACACAGGAGACGAGCCTCTTTCAGTGGAAAGGAGGGGGTTCATGAGATGAGGGTGAAGGGGGGTAAACTCCGGAGTAATCTGGGGAAATACTTCTTTACGGAGAGGGTGGTGGACGCCTGGAACACTTTCCCAGTGGGGGGCGGTGTTGGCAGTGGGGGAAACAGTGCCCGCGTTCAAGGGGGCATGGGAGAAGCACAGGGGATCTCTGAGGGAGAAGGGGACTGCGAGGGAGGCGAGGCTGGGCAGATTGCACGGGCAGCAGTGCCTTTATCTGCCGTCGTGCTTCACGTTTCTACGACGTCCACCGTCTGGGCAGAAGAGAGAAAAGAGCGAGGCAGAGTAATCAGAAAGTGAGTTCCTTTTCTCGCTGAAGCCAGAAGGGAATACCAGTTGCCCTGGGGCAGAGGGAATTAGTGATACACAGACAGTGGGGCTGCAATGCATGGAAAGAATTTAACGATTTCATGCAGTAAATGTATTCTTCACCTCTGATCCTCCCATCCTCCTCATTTCCACACCCTATCTAAGCCTCAGTTATGCTCCTATGAGCCACACTCTCTGCAGTTTGGGTTGTTTTTTTTTTGGTTTCTCATACCTTCCTCCAGCGTTATCCCCTCGACCGGAGCTCCATGGAAGGGGTCGCTGTAAGCAGCCGGGGTCGGACCCCCACGTCCCTCTCCTGCATTGGTGGCCTGGTCAGCGGAGGTGCCAAGTTCTAACCCGGCCCCATTCTTGACCCCCTGATGTAGACCCTGCACGCCACCCCTCCCCACCGTGGGCTGTGGCAAGGGCTGGAAGTCCGCAGGCGGGGCGGGGAACGCGGGGCTCGCTGGCAGAGGAGGGTTGGACGTTGGCGTGGACAGGACGCGGCAGGGGTGCGGGGAATCCGGGGGCAGAAAGCCCCGGGGGAGATTCAGCTGAGGGGGTGGGAAACGAGCACGAGGCAGGCACCAATTCGGCAGGGCGGGGCGGCACCCCCGTGGGCACGTAGCGCCGGATCGGCCCCCCTCCTCCTCATTCTCCCGCGGCCTCTCCTCGCGCTCACCGCTCGCGGGGGAGACACCGCGGTGCGGAGACAAAGTGGCGGAGTGGCTGAAAGGTTGCGGCGCACCAGAGTAGCCCAAACGGCTGGCCTGGTAGGCAGGGGGCTGCGGGGACCAGGGCACGGGGCTGGGGGGCAGCGCCTCCACGTGAGGAGGAGGGGGGGGCAGGTGAGGTGAGCCTGGCGGCGCCGCGTGGGAGCTGTGCCTGGCGGGCACTGCCAGGTGGCCCCCCACCAGGCCGTTGCTGTTTTCCGAATAGGCGGGGGGACACTCAAAGCCCACGGGCGTGGCTTCCGAGAAGCCCCCGCTGTACGGCCCGTGGCACTCTGGGGGCGCCGGGAAGCCCTGCCCTGGGCTCTCCGCACCATGAGAGCGCAGCGAGTAGTAGGGTTCGTCAGTCGGCAGGTCGCAGAATTTGTGACAGTGGGGAGGGACTGGAGACAGGTGGGTGTACGAGGGGGAGAGGTCCATCTCAGGGCTTGTACACTCAAAGGGCCCAGCTTCAGGCTGGGGGAGAGGGAAGAGGCAGGGAGGGGAGAACGGCAGGGAGGAAAAGGGACTGACGGAGACTTCATGACTTGGTTCTTCCTTAAAAATAACTGTAATGAAGAATATTAAACTATAATTAATGCCAGGCAATTATCTTTAGCATAAAATCATACATTATAACTTGTGTATGAGGTACAGTGAGAAGGTGGGCGTTTTATCCTTACTATAGGGTTATGTATGTAGTATAACAGGTGTATGAGGTATAGCGAGGGAAGCATGGCTTTTATCATAATATTAGTTATACAGCATAAGCTTAACGTATGAGGGACTGAGGGTGCCGGCATTTTAATCCTTAATTTAAAGTTATTCGGTGTAATTTGGGTAGGGGAACAGAAGTTTTGTCCTGAATAGGAAGTTATGCAGCATGACTCGTCTCGCATGGATGCGTCTCTCACCAGGGAGGTATTTGAAGGTTTGCATGGGGCTCCTTTTGCGCCGGCCGTTGGATACGTAGAAGTGCACCTGCAGAGGCCTGGGGATCCTCCTGTTCCCGTATTCTGGAACTTCCAGGGACAGCACGTGCTGAGAGGGAAAGAGAGAGAGAGAGAGACCGTCACTGTACAGACAGAGAGAGTGAGAGTCATGGACGGAGGGGACGACAAAGGGGGACCGGCGGTGAACATTGTTTTCCCCCCCCCCCTCTCTATGGCCTGACAGTACCTTCCTGCTCCGTTCCGGGCTTCCAGCTCACTTGGAATCAGCTCTAGTGGGCTCTGCCACCGACAGCTTCCCCTATCCCATGCCCAGCTCAGCTCGGCCAGAGGCCATAAACCCTGGAACTCAGCCAACATGGACCCTAAGTCTGGCCACAAGGTATCTCTGCAGAGCATCGGCCAAGCCCTCCCTTCGCTTCCCCTTCCAAGGGCTGTAAACAGCATCAAAAGCCAAGTCACGAAAGTTTCGGCAGCCACTAGGTGGCACTGCAGCCCATGAAATGCAGAGGAAATGGGATCCCCCCCTTCTCCTTTCTGGACAAACCCAGTCAAATACCAGGTTTGTTTGTTTTCATTCTCCCATTCCTTTGCTGCCCGCCTTTGAAGAAATGTAAATCTTTTGCAGATGTGCGCTCGGTCTGGCTAAGCTGAAGACCGCCTCCTGATGTCATGGATGACACACATACGCACATCGTGTTTCAACTTCAGCTTAAGCCCAGTGACCTAATGGCACTCTGCTCAATTTTCTTTTCTTTTTGAACTGCTGCGCACAGCTGCGACACATTTGCAGCCTCCCACGTAAGCAAGCGGAATGCCAACGCGAGACCAAAACGCTGCCCGTCTCCCTGGCCCGATCCGACGTGAGAGAGGACATGTGTCAACAGTGACATCAACAGAAAACAAAATGGCCTCCTCTCCAGGCCAACTGCTCTGGAGATTAAAATGTCGCCTAAATATCTTTGTAAACACTTCTCTCCGGGTTAAAATTGGTGCTGCCTTCCATGTAACAGACTATTCCCGATAGGTTTCAGGCAGTTCCCCTTCAATCTTCTCTTCCCCTCTTGATTCGCAGTCTCTAAACCGCCTTCTTATTTTCATTTGCCGAGGGGGCCTGAGTCCGATTAGGGGTTTGGATTTAACCTCTCTCTGGGATATGATTAGAAATAACATAAGCATATACTTTAAGGTATATCAAACAGTGTCTGCCTTTAATTTTGTGTAATTTTTTTTATGTTCTGGGGCAGACAGAGTTTAGTTTGGAGGACTTAGGCCTGACTTAAAAGTCTGAGGATTCTTTTCTGCCTTGCTTTGGAAAAATGAGTAGAATGGGCTAAGACGTAGCAAGAGAGAAAGAAAGACATTTACAGTCAGAGTAAAACAAGAGAGAGAGATGGCCATAGACGGAGAGGAGAACGTAGGAGACAAGGTGGTGTGGAAGATTCACACCTGCAAGTCGGAAGGAGAGAGACAGGAAAAAACATCTGTGAATAGTTTACTTGCTTTCCTCATTCAGATAAGAGGAAGAGTTTGAGTGAACTGATCAGAAACATTCCTTGGAGCACGCTGAAACTGTGATGCCAAATGTTGGTTTGTGGGAGAGAGTTCCTAAACTAGGCCGGAATTAGCTTCCTTTTACCTCGTTGCTCTTCTGCCTGTTCACCTCTGCCTCCTCCTCCCACTGCAGCTTCCCATCTGTGGAGGTAAAGTACAATGCACTTTCCATCAACCTCTGGTGCGTCAACGGATCTCGCCGTTAATCCAAAAGACAACAAATCCATCCATGATGGAGAGAATCTGCAGCCAAATAATACATTCCCCCAGCTCTCAACTGCCCAAGTCATCCCTCTTATCTTTCCACTGATCAGGACTCCTACTTTCCTGTGATTCTGCGGTTATATGGTAATTTTAACAGACTCGATCTTTGGATGCAACATCAAAGCAACTGAAGCCCCAAATTCTGTTCATGGCTGCTGCTCTGTCCATAACCCTTCCAGCCAGAAATCTCTTACCCCAGCAGCCTCTAATACCGCTCTCTCTTCTTTTCTCCCTACCAACACCCAAACCCTGTAACCACCACAGCTCTCTTTTTTTTTCTCCTGGCCAGCATCCATAAACCAGTTAGCTCTTTAAAATAACCATTAATCCATGATGATGGCATCAGTGCAATATTATAAACCAATTAACCAGCCAATCAGTCCTTCGGTCAGTCAACCCATTAACCAATCAACTAACCCATTAACCAACCATTGACCTATGTGTCAACCAACTACTCAACTAATCATCAGAAAAGCATAATTTACCTGGGCCTTTCTCCAGGAAGATGACCTTTGACTCCGGAAGGAAATTCAAGCCAGAGAGAACCATCTCTTCTCTCCCATTGACCGAACATGCTGTGATGTTATAGCTCTCGATCTGGGGAAGTTCCTGTGCTGAACGTTGAGCTACAGAACCCGCAGCACCGAAGGAAGAGGAAAGAAAAAAAAATAAGACAGTAAGGAGAAACCAAAGACACGTGGAAAAAGATATCGGATGGCCAGACGGTTCAAGGTTGCCAGGGCCAGGTTGAGGTCGCCGGTGTCATGTACGGGAATACTCACAGCACTCAATGGGGATGGAGGCCACCTGTAGAGACAGCACCTTCCCACTGCCCTGGGGCACGTGTACGCGGAAGACCAGCCTCACCCGCGTGTTCTTGCGTCCGATGTCCGTCTCGCCCTTTCGCAGCTCGATGTCCGAATTCCGTAGCTTCAGGATCCCTGCGCAGTCAATGCTGGAAGGGTAATGCACAGGAAACCACAATCAAATATCTCCACAAAAAAAAAGACAATGCACGGGCAAGTGACGATACCAAGTATTGCGATTAAATGCTTATTTCTGAAGGGATAATTCACAGGCATTGCGACCAAAGGCCTTCCTTTCCGGGAGGATAATGTTCAGGCACGATAATCAAATGCCTTGACACCGAGAGCACGATGAACAGACATCACAATCAAATGCCGATTTATAGAAAATTATAATGCAACCCAGCAACTACTTTTGATGGGATGACGCCCAGGATATTATGTTCAAATGGCTGTCTTTGAACGGACAATGCACAGGCAGTATATAAGTTGCCTATCTCTGCATGGTGAATGCTCAGACACTACAATCAAACACTCGTCACTTGAAAACATAGCAAATAGGTACGGCAACAAAATCCCTCCCTTATGGCCACATAAAGTATTATAATTAAGCACCTGATAAATGCCCAGGCATTACAACCAAACCTCCGCTCCTGAAAGGAAAACGTACAGATATTCTAACCAAATGCCTCTTCCTACGACACAAGAAAGGCACAATAAAGCTTGATGATGATTTATCCATCTCTTCAAAGACCTGGAACTCGCTTCCCCCCCCCCCCCCCTCGAACTGGACTACCCTCCCTTCCTGTGTCCCTGTTTACTTTGATGCCATGCCGTTCTCGGGGAGCAGAGACATCTCCAGGACCTTGGTGCCGCCGGTCACCACCTCGTAGCTGGAGGTGGACACCATCTTCCCGGTGATGCGGTGGACCTGGTAGAAGGCGTGCGGCCGCAGGTTCCTCTCGTCTGCTGTGCCGATGAACATCTGGAGGGTCAGCGGCTTCTCGCTGTACCCCGTCAGCTGGAAGACACAAACGGGAGAGGGGGCAGTGAACCTCCCCCCAAACTACAGGGTCACTGGAGCCTAGCCCTTACCTCTCATCCCCATTTTCCCCCCCCTCCCCCCCCCCAAAAAAAAATTCTCACTGTCTTCGATGGATTGAGGTGGTCATCTCGGCACAGTGGCTGTGTTGCTAGGCCTGACCAGTCCTGGTTTTTGTGCCCACTGCATAAATGGGGGGAGTAGTAAAACCAAGTTGGCTCAGTTTTGCCCTTGATGACCTGGAGCTTGACCACACAGGTCAAGTCCCTTCCCAGCAGGGCTTAATCCTGGATTGGGTTCCTGCCGGGGACAGATTAAGGGTGCCCCCATCGCACCTGGGGGGTATCCCGGCCTTGAGCTCGCTGTACTCATATTCATAAGTAAATAATCCGAGCCATGTAATTGTTCCTTCCCCACATCCTTAAACCGTCATTACTTCCTGCTTCTGCCTCTGGAATGGGACATTAGTTCTCGCTATGCTTTCTGATGCATAAAACATCTTTATTTTATTTTTATTGTATGACTAAAGGTTAAGGAGACTTCTACCCTCTTCCCAAGTGGCTCCCGTTCCCAGAAGACAGTGTTCACGCATGGTGAGAGGGTAGGTGTGGGCATCACTGGAGAACAGAGAGGAGTAATGAGACAGCCTAGGCTCTTCCATTTCCTCTGATCCTGGATGGGAAAGCAGAGAGAGAGACAGAGAGACAGACACCAGACCCTACACATGTCCAGAGAGAGAGAGAGGACAGACACAGACCCTACACATGTCCAGAGAGAGAGAGAGACAGACACAGAGCCTACACATGTACAGAGAGAGAGAGAGAGACAGACACAGACCCTACACATGTCCAGAGAGAGAGACACAGACCCTACACATGTCCAGAGAGAGAAAGAGACAGACACAGACCCTACACATGTCCAGAGAGAGAGAGAGAGACAGACACAGAGCCTACACATGTCCAGAGAGAGAGAGAGAGACAGACACAGACCCTACACATGTCCAGAGAGAGAGAGATACAGACACAGACCCTACACATGTCCAGAGAGAGAGAGAGAGAGAGAGAGAGAGAGAGAGAGACACAGACCCTACACATGTCCAGAGAGAGAGAGAGACAGACACAGAGCCTACACATGTCCAGAGAGAGAGAGACAGATTAAGAGGGCGCATGATAGAGTGCTGAGGCAGGAGACCCTTGTGAAGAAGTCTCTGGAAGCAGCGGTGGTGGGAGATTGGGCCAGTGGTACAGGTCACTGGGGCACAGGTGGTAAATGCATTCTCCCCACTGTCTCCCAAACGCAGAGTAAAAAATAGCACAGAGACCTGCAAGGGTACATTTTGACCTCACTCACGGAGATGGGAAAGCATCCACCTCGCCCAGAGAACGGCAAGAGAACCCTCCAGGCAAACCAGAGACAGTCTCGTTCACGGCCGTCGGAGAAAAAGAGAAGGGCACGAGATGGAGAACGCACACAAAAAGCTGGAGAGGAGCAGAGGGAAACAGAGAAGGAGACAGAGTGAGGCAAACAAAGACACCAGAAAGCATAGATGGATAAAGAGAGAGACAGGCAGACTGAGTGAGGACAGAGAGAGGGGCGAGAGCGTGGGAAAGGCCAGGGCTGGAGCTCGCTCCGCAGGACTCAGCCCCCAGCTGGATTTCATCTGCAGTGGGCAGAGTGGAGGGGAGCGGCTATGCGATGCCAGGAAAGGGGTGAGGCGTGGCGAGAGAATAAGGTGGGGGAGTGGATGGGACAATCGCCCGGGGGGGGCAAGTCTAGAGGAGGTTAGATTAAGGGCAAGAGTGAACAGTAATGAGAGCAAAGGGGGCCCAAAACGCCCCTCATACATCCCTTGGGGGGGGGGGTGAGAGGCAGGAAGTCTGAGGAGAAGAAGTCGATGTGGGGACGTGTACTATCCCGGTGCCTTGTGAAACCTGTAGCCCCTGAGGCTTCCAGCAGCATTCAGGTACTAAAATGCATCTGGAAGAGGGGGTGCCGGAGAGAAACCAGGCCAGGCACAAGGTTTTCTTCCAGCTCGACAGCTCTAGGGGCTTGGCGAGCGAGAAAGCAAAGCCAGAGGAAAACAACAGACGGAAGAATGGTGGGGACGAAAAATATGAAGAGAGAGGAGGAGAGGAAAGGAGCAGACTTTGTGTGTGGTCTGGCAGCCATTTTGTATACCAGTGATGTCATTGATGACATACATGCACCACATCTTACTTCAGCATAATCCCAACAAGTTTTCCCCTCCGTGTTGCACTCTCGTGACATGTTAACAGCTTCTGAGCAAGAATGAAATGTGACATGAGGAAGTGTGTCATTGATGATCTCATGGGGGGAAACAAAATGGCTGCCACCGCCACCACATCCACTGCATGTACCGAACAGCTCATAAACCAAGAAAGATATTTTGATGTGACAGAATAATTCTCTCATTTCAGTCTGAGCAAGCCCTGGGCCTACTGTCAGAAGGGCTTTCAGTAGGGTCAACATAGAGTTCCAGGTCATGGGGGATTGGCTGAGACAGTCCTGGCTTTGCCCCACTGTATCTCTTGCACCTGTGGCATTTGTAGTTATAGTTTATCTTAGAAAGACAGGACTACTAGTCCAAAAGTACACTGAATGGGGTGGGAGTGTCGTTTCTGATGACACAGCCATCTGATGACCCTAGTCTGAAGTTGGTTGGCCGAGTCGTTTTGACTGGTTGCGTTGATAGAGTAAGTCTTTCTCAGCGTAACTGAAGGAGGGCTGTCCTTACCTTGACTATGGGATGACCCCCCGGGGAAGCTTTCACGGCCCCCCCGGCTGCCTTCGGTTTCATAATGGGCCCTGTGATGTGTGCGTGGCTGGACATCCACCTTCAACTCATACTGTTCATACTGACTAGGGAGTGGCCAGTCCAAAGGGGGCAAGGCCGATGACCTGAGCAGGAGACAGGGTGAGGAGGAGACACACAACAGCTGTCAGTGCACCTCAGTATTGCCCCCACAGCATGTCCTGCTATTACAGTACCCGAGCATTCCTCCCACCCCCACCCCCACCACCAAAACCACAAACACACGCACAGCTGCGAAAGAGTCAGCAGGGTATGATCTGGTCTCTCGATTCAAGGGGGTGGGTTGGTCTCCCTGACAACTCTGTGTATACATAGAAGATGTGTGGTCTGCGAAATGTAAGCAGAGACATCAAGCCTGTTATAGAGGGGGAAAAAAAACACAAACCCCCAGGAGAAATGATACCTTAACATACAATGAGAGTAAAGGTGGAAAGGCAGAGGGAGAGCAGAAGTGGAACAGACTCTGGGAGGAGGCGTTAAGGCAGGGGGTAAGACGTGAAATGAAGAAACATCACCTGAAGATGGGGATGTGACCCCCGATTCTAGCCTTCGTCCAGGCAAGGGGAGAGGGCACTGCCAGGTAATCCATGGTGCCGTTTTCCTTCCGGAAGGGGGGGTAAGCGCCGGCCGTGTCCTCTCCGCCCCCGGCAGCCTCCTCCTGTCGCACCAGGGCCACCGTCTGCTCCGTGGAGGTCTTCCTGGCCTTCTGCGGGATGTTGTCCGGCTCCGCTGACGGGGGAAGGGTGCAGGCGGGGTCCCTCTCGACGGGGGAGCCTTCCTCCGCCGTTCCACCATCTCCCCTCCCAGAGTGCGGCGCCGGGGAGGCGGCTCGCAGTTCGGAAACGGATCGCCTCCTCTTCCCGCAGGGCGAAGGGGAGCGGGAGGCCCGGCCAGGCCAGGGGTCCTCCCGCGGAGAGGGGGCAGGGTGAGAGGGAAGGGCTGCGGGGCCACTGCTCGCCCCAGGGCTGCGGGGATCCGGCGGGGGAACCCAGGGAGCAGCGGGAGGCCGCCTCGTTGAGCTCGGAGTCCAAATCCTCGCACATCTGCTGGAGGGAGTCGCAGGAGGAGGCCTCGGAGGAGAAGAAGCTGAAGGAGGAGTGGCTGCTGGGCGGGGCTGGGGCTCATCAGGGCCTCCCGGTAGCTGTAGGGGTCCAGGGGCAGGTAGAGGTGTGGTCCCGGGGGGGGCCCGGGGGTCCCAGCCGTTGGCGTAGACGCCCTCCTCCTGCGGGGGAGATGGTGTGTGATCTGAATGCTGGGGCACTCCAGGATGCGGGAGCCCCCGCCCAGTTGCACGTAGCGGGCCGGCTGCCTCTCGTAGGTGTCGTTGAGGTCCGCTGCGGGGGCCGGGCGCGGGGGCGGGGAGAGTGCATGCCAGCCCGGTAGCCCAGGCCGGGGTCGGGGGATGCCCAGGGGCTGGTGAGCGGCGAAGGTGGAGGGGGGGAGGTCTGTCGGCTGGCCATCTGCAGCAGGGGGAGAGCTCATCCGGCTCCAGGTCTGCGAGAGAGATTAAGAAGGGCACGGGGCTGACAGAAAGCTCTCTCTCGTGGATGGGGAAGGCTTTAGTGCGGTGGCATTTGCTGAATCCTTCTCCCGCACCATCCCGGGACCTTCTAACCCTTGCAGGCGTGGCCCTCCCCGCCCCGGCCGCCCATACTGCCTTCCTCCGGCCCGAGCTCCCCTTTGACTGGCTGGAGACTGCACGCCCTGGCCCCCTCCAGACCTGCTGCCTCTTTCGGCACGCAGTACCAGCGATACGTTCGTTGCCCAGGGAGACAGTAATTAATATGAGGCATTAATGTGTTTTCCTGCGGAAAGGTTGCAGATGGGAGGTATTGGATAAATCGCTAGCCAGGGGAGGAAACGCAGGCCATCTAATTTCCTCTCTGGCAAACAGTGGGCCGAGAGGGCTGTGAGGAGGCTCCCACTGCTGCTGGGGGCCCCCCCCCCCCCCGACAGGGGCCACAGCTCTAAGGAAGTTCCCATTGGCCCTGAATCGCTTAGGCTTACGGGAGGACTGGTTGTGGGGATCCTCTTGATGTTTGGGGGCAAGGGGCGGGGGAGGGGGGGGCGTGTGTGTGTGTGTGGAGAGAGCCCGTGTCTGCCACTCCGCACCCCCTCCCTCCCCCCCCTCCCCGACCTGTCTCTCATCAGGGAGCCGTCGTGCACAGCGTCTACCGGTAGTTCTTTTACCGTCCGACTCTCATCAGGGAGTCATCATCCCGGATGCCTCTGGCTCCTCTTTCTCACCCTCCCCTCGCCTGGCTCTCATCAGGGAGCCCTCGTGCTTGGCCTCTTTCACCGCGGCTGCGTCTCTCCTCAGGGGGGCCCGTCCTGCAGGGCTGAAATTAGAAATCGCAACCGGCCAAGTTTCACCCCCCCCCCCCCCCCCCCCAAGTCGGCCAGGCTTAACGTGAACCCTCCCTGCTCGTGCTGGAGGGTAAGGTGCGGGGCGGGGTGGCGTGGATGCTGACTTTGCTTCCTTACGCTGAGAAAAGACATAACACATGGAGTCAATTAACTTCCCATCTCTCTTACCAAGGCCCCCACCACCACCCACCAGGCCAGAACACACGACATTCTCCCGGCGCAAGGAGCTCCGTTACCCTGGCAACCCTCCCTGCCAAAGGCCTAGGGCCTAAGTCAAAACGTATGTTGGAAAATCTAAATAATAATACCCAAAATATTCTAAACAAAAAGGGTAAATGAAAAAAAAAAGAAAAAAAAGGCCCGAGCTCAGAAGGAGAGAGAGAGAGAGAGAGAAGCAGAGGGGAAAAAAAAATAAAGAGAATGAGAGGGCCAGAGATTTACGAGGAAGATATCTATGGCAGTGCGGCCCCCACATGCAGGCAGAGTATTGGGGGGCACTGTAGGAATGTGGGACCCTGGTACTGGTGAGGGCTGGATACATTTACAGCCGCTTAACACAGACATTGAGGCGAAGGAGTGGCAGACAGGAAGAGGCAGGAGATTATTAGCCCGCTATGTGGCTCCCAGTGGGAATTATACCCCACATTGTGTGAGTGAGGTGAAAGACACATCCCCCCTTTCTCCTGTATTATGGAAGAGAAAGGCGATCAAAATAACTAAGAGGGGAAATGCATACATTCCTATATGAGCCAGAAGGCACCTCACGCCTGCCCTGCAGCATCCCCTGCTATTCCAGTACTGAGACCCTCACACACAGCTCTGCCAATGCACCTCACTCCTGCCCTGCAGCATCTCCTGCTCTTCCAGTACTGAGACCCTCACACACAGCTCTGCCAATGCACCTCACTCCTGCCCTGCAGCACCCCCTGCTATTCCAGTACTGAGACCCTCACACACAGCTCTGCCAATGCACCTCACTCCTGCCCTGCAGCACCCCCTGCTATTCCAGTACTGAGACCCTCACACACAGCTCTGCCAATGCACCTCACTCCTGCCCTGCAGCATCTCCTGCTCTTCCAGTACTGAGACCCTCACACACAGCTCTGCCAATGCACCTCACTCCTGCCCTGCAGCACCCCCTGCTATTCCAGTACTGAGACCCTCCCACACAGCTCTGCCAATGCACCTCACTCCTGCCCTGCAGCACCCCCTGCTATTCCAGTACTGAGACCCTCACACACAGCTCTGCCAATGCACCTCACTCCTGCCCTGCAGCACCCCCTGCTATTCCAGTACTGAGACCCTCACACACAGCTCTGCCCATGCACCTCACTCCTGCCCTGCAGCACCCCCTGCTATTCCAGTACTGAGACCCTCACACACAGCTCTGCCCATGCACCTCACTCCTGCCCTGCAGCACCCCCTGCTATTCCAGTACTGAGACCCTCACACACAGCTCTGCCAATGCACCTGACTCCTGCCCTGCAGCACCTCCTGCTATTCCAGTACTGAGACCCTCACACACACACACACAGCTCTGCCAATGCACCTCCCTCCTGCCCTGCAGCACCCCCCTGCTATTCCAGTACTGAGACCCTCACACGCAGCTCTGCCAATGCACCTCACGCCTGCCCTGCAGCACCCTCTGCTATTCCAGTACTGAGACCCTCACACACAGCTCTGCCAATGCACCTCACTCCTGCCCTGCAGCACCCCCTGCTATTCCACACCTGAGACCCCCACACAGAGCTCTGCCAATGCCACCTCACTCCTGCCCTGCAGCACCCCCTGCTATTCCAGTACTGAGACCCTCACACACAGCTCTGCCAATGCACCTCACTCCTGCCCTGCAGCACCCCCTGCTATTCCAGTACTGAGACCCTCACACACAGCTCTGCCAATGCACCTCACTCCTGCCCTGCAGCACCCCCTGCTATTCCAGTACTGAGACCCTCACACACAGCTCTGCCAATGCACCTCACTCCTGCCCTGCAGCACCTCCTGCTATTCCAGTACTGAGACCCTCACACACACACACACAGCTCTGCCAATGCACCTCACTCCTGCCCTGCAGCATCTCCTGCTATTCCAGTACTGAGACCCTCACACGCAGCTCTGCCAATGCACCTCACGCCTGCCCTGCAGCACCCTCTGCTATTCCAGTACTGAGACCCTCACACACAGCTCTGCCAATGCACCTCACTCCTGCCCTGCAGCACCCCCTGCTATTCCAGTACTGAGACCCTCACACACAGCTCTGCCAATGCACCTCACTCCTGCACTGCAGCACCCCCTGCTATTCCAGTACTGAGACCCTCACACACAGCTCTGCCAATGCACCTCATTCCTGCCCTGCAGCATCTCCTGCTATTCCAGTACTGAGACCCTCACACACAGCTCTGCCAATGCATCTCACTCCTGCCCTGCAGCACCCCCTGCTATTCCAGTACTGAGACCCTCACACACAGCTCTGCCAGTGCCCCTCACTCCTGCCCTGCAGCACCCCCTGCTATTCCAGAACTGAGACCCTCACACACAGCTCTGCCAATGCCCCTCACTCCTGCCCTGCAGCATCTCCTGCTCTTCCAGTACTGAGACACCCCACACACAGCTCTGCCAATGCACCTCACTCCTGCCCTGCAGCATCCCCTGCTATTCCAGTACTGAGACCCTCACACACAGCTCTGCCAATGCACCTCACTCCTGCCCTGCAGCACCCCCTGCTATTCCAGTACTGAGACCCTCACACACAGCTCTGCCAATGCACCTCACTCCTGCCCTGCAGCACCCCCTGCTATTCCAGTACTGAGACCCTCACACACAGCTCTGCCAATGCACCTCACTCCTGCCCTGCAGCACCCCCTGCTATTCCACACCTGAGACCACCACACAGAGCTCTGCCAATGCACCTCACTCCTGCCCTGCAGCACCCCCTGCTATTCCAGTACTGAGACCCTCACACACAGCTCTGCCAATGCACCTCACTCCTGCCCTGCAGCACCCCCTGCTATTCCAGTACTGAGACCCTCACACACAGCTCTGCCAATGCACCTCACTCCTGCCCTGCAGCACCCCCTGCTATTCCAGTACTGAGACCCTCACACACAGCTCTGCCAATGCACCTCACGCCTGCCCTGCAGCACCTCCTGCTATTCCAGTACTGAGACCCTCACACACAGCTCTGCCAGTGCACCTCACTCCTGCCCTGCAGCACCCCCTGCTATTCCAGTACTGAGACCCTCACACACAGCTCTGCCAATGCACCTCACGCCTGCCCTGCAGCACCCCCTGCTATTCCAGTACTGAGACCTCTCACACACACAGCTCTGCCAATGCACCTCACTCCTGCCCTGCAGCACCCCCCTGCTATTCCAGAACTGAGGCCCTCACACACAGCTCTGCCAATGCACCTCACTCCTGCACTGCAGCACCCCCTGCTATTCCAGTACTGAGACCCTCACACACAGCTCTGCCAATGCACCTCATTCCTGCCCTGCAGCACCCCCTGGTATTTCAGCACTCAGACCCTCACACACACAGCTCTGCCAATGCACCTCACTCCTGCCCTGCAGCACCCCCTGCTATTCCACTACTGAGACCCTCACACACAGCTCTGCCAATGCCCCCTCACTCCTGCCCTGCAGCACCCCCTGCTATTCCAGTACTGAGACCCTCACACACAGCTCTGCCAATGCACCTCACTCCTGCCCTGCAGCACCCCCTGCTATTCCACACCTGAGACCCCCACACACAGCTCTGCCAATGCACCTCACTCCTGCCCTGCAGCACCCCCTGCTATTCCACAACTGAGACCACCACACAGAGCTCTGCCAATGCACCTCACTCCTGCCCTGCAGCACCCCCTGCTATTCCAGTACTGAGACCCTCACACACAGCTCTGCCAATGCACCTCACTCCTGCCCTGCAGCACCCCCTGCTATTCCACACCTGAGACCACCACACACAGCTCTGCCCATGCACCTCACTCCTGCCCTGCAGCACCCCCTGCTACTCCAGTACTGAGACCCTCACACACAGCTCTGCCAATGCACCTCACTCCTGCCCTGCAGCACCCCCTGCTATTCCAGTACTGAGATCCCACACACACAGCTCTGCCCATGCACCTCACTCCTGCCCTGCAGCACCCCCTGCTATTCCAGTACTGAGACCCTGACACACAGCTCTGCCCATGCACCTCACTCCTGCCCTGCAGCACCCCCCTGCTATTCCAGTACTGAGATCCCACACACACAGCTCTGCCCATGCACCTCACTCCTGCCCTGCAGCACCCCCTGCTATTCCAGTACTGAGACCCTCACACACACAGCTCTGCCAATGCACCTCACTCCTACTCTGCAGCACCCCCTGCTATTCCAGTACTGAGACCCTCACACACAGCTCTGCCCATGCACCTCACTCCTATCCTGTAAAACTCCCTGCTATTCTAATATTGATACCACACAGTGTCTCTAATTCCATCCTGAGTATATTCTACTTGACTGGCCTTCTGGTAAAGTAATTAATGGGTAGAATTTGCCTAAGTTTGGCTCTAGGGACCCTGATACTGTTAAAAAAAAAATTCCTCAATAGCTGGAAATTTCCCCGAGCCTATCTCTGCCAACATTCCATCTCCACCGGCCTTACCTCAGCCACTTCCTGTCCGAAACCAAAACACAGCCTCACACTTTCCAGATCAGGGTCATATCCCCAGCTGCCCCTCCCCGACATACTCCCTAACGATACAGGAAATGCCGCTGGCGATGTCGAAGGTTATAGCCCATCACTGAGAAAACTCAAATCTGCAGCAACCTGTCCCCCTCCCCGTGCAGCTCTGCACCACCCCCTGCTATTCCAGATTCCTGCCCTCAATACACACACACATACAGCTCTGCTAATGCACCTCCTATGCTCCTACTCACATTATACACATATAGAAGACTTAAATCTATTGTGCTATGTAGTTTTGTTGTACCTATGTATATTTTTAACATAAACCACTTAGAACTTTGGATTATGTGGCATATCGTGGACTCTCTCCATGGAGGTGCGCTCCAGCAGTGGCCACAAGGTGGCAGTATCCTTTTATTTGAATAGACTATAGTGACACCTTAAGGCCACTGCTGGTACTGCAGCCTCATGTTTCCTGGACAAACAAGTGTTATCAGAATCGATCCATCCAAAATATGCTTGCAGGCAATAATGGACAAATATTTTCAGTGAAGGCAGGCCACACGTGTGCGGGAGCAGTTCGTCTGCATCGGAGCCACAGGCAGTGGCTCGGGAGCGAATGCTGCGGGGCCAGAGACACACGTCGGCTGTCGTGCACTGCATCAGCAGGCTGCATCGGCAGCAGGGGCCACTCAGCGAGCATGATGGGCAAGGCAGGAGGCCACAAATGCGGCATGCACAGCCAACCTGAGCTTAAAATTAAGTGATTTCCCTTGTGGTAATGGTGAGGGAGAGAAAGTAGAGGTGTGAGAGGTAAGAGCAGCCAGGACGGAAGGGGAGGAGGGGTTGAGGGGTGAGGGAGATGAGTGAGGGGGTGATGGGAGTGGATGGGAAAGAGGAGCGAGAGGTAAGGGGGAGATGGGTAGGGGTGGAGGGGGTGTTTCAAGAGAAGTATCCGTTAGACCCCAAATCTTTTGCATGGTTTCAACCAGTATGAAAAAATATAAGTAGTAAACCTTTAACACTGTAAATTTTTCTGTGGCCTCTCGTGGACTACTTTTAAGCTGTCACGTTTTTCTTTTTCACTTGACCCTCATTAGAGCCTAATACCTCTGTAAATAACTTTTTTTTTTTTTTGTGACTGTTTGCAGGTCGCGTGTATTATTAACCATATACTCTTAAATTATTAACTAGAATATCACAATCAGAGCCCGTCCTTCGTGCGTCTTTCGCGCTATCCATCGTGTCTCCAAGGTCCTGGGCGTGCCTTCTTCCTCCTCCCCTCCCCCATCGGCGCCGCGTCCCACGAGGCAGGATCCGCACCTTCCAGAGCGGCCGCTCCGGCAGCCTCTGCTCCCCCCCCCGGGCGCGCCGAGCCCTCCTGCTCCCCATTCGTCCTGCTGCTCCCCTGCAGCCCTGGAAAGCCGTCCGGGAGCTCCGTCTTAGCGGGAGTGACTCTTCCCGTCTTGACCCCCATCTCCCTCCTCCTCCTCCTCACTGAGGGCTTCCGCATGGTGGCGCGAGCTTTCCTTCTCTCTTCACTGCGGAAGACGGTCTTCTCGCCTCGTGCTGGATGGCGCCGTCGGCTCGCTCACCCCTAGCCGGATCCTCCCCCTCCCTCCACTGCAGCGGCGTCCGGCCCCCCTGTGGGCGCACGGGGTGGCACGCTGGGCTCCTCCCACCACGGGTCTCCGGAAACGTGGCGGGCTGGGGTGGGGGTGGGGAAGGTACCGGTTGCTGGCAGCGCCCTCTCTGCGGGCAGGCCCTGAAGGCGTTCCCCGCTTCAGAAAGTGGCTTGCGAGCGGTGCCCGAGCGCGCAGCTTCTGCCGTGACCCGCGAGGCGCCGCACGTGCCGTAACGAGGCAGGATGCAAAGCCGAGGGGGTTCCCCCACGTCCTCTGCCAGGTTTCAAGACGGGTGCCCTTGCACCCGAGCTTCAGTGCCGCCTCGCCGGGGTTACCGAGAAGGCCGCAGGACGCGGTCTTGCCTGGAAAGGTTTTTCTCCGCGTCACGAGTGCTTCATTATCGAGCCCCCGGGGTTGTACTCTGCCGGACTTCCGGGTGCTTCCACCGAAACTCACCTAAGTAACCGGACCTTCTGAAACTGAAACTGCAGGCCTTGCCCGGAGCGGCTCACGGGGGGGGGGGGGGGCGCGTTTAATCGGGATCCTGCCACCGTATTTAAGTCTGGAAGCTCCTCCGTCCAGCTGTGCAGGCAAGCAATGGGAGGCCTGCACCCCTCCTACCCACCCCCACCCTTCTCTCTGGCCTGGGGAGCCTGAGGGCTGGGTGCTGGGGTATCTGCGGGGCGCGGGGCCTCTCCTTGCGGCCCGCAGCTGACGCGTTGGCCCCCTCTGCTCTCTTCATACAGCCTGGAAGAGTTTGCACAAAGCTTGGAGGAGCATTTCTGGCCGGGCTCGCACTGGAGCTCTGCAGGCCTTGTAACCGTTTCTCAGCTTCTGTTTAAAGTGTCTGAGTCAGGAACGCTCTTGTGTACATTAAAGGAAATAACTGTCCTTGCTGTCTTTCTCCTGCTTGCTTTGATTCAGCCTCGTTGCCGTGCGCTCTCTTTTTTTTTTTTCTTCCTCTATTACAAATTCTCCGCTCCGGCTTTTCCTGCTCTGTAACTTCCCAGCTGAAGTTTCTTTGGCGTTTCGACTCACAGCCTTCTTCCGGCTGAAGTTCAGGGACCCTCCCCGCAGCGCTGAGATTCTTTGCCTCTCCGTTTGTTCTTCCTTTCTCCGGATTCGGAAGCCTCTCAAGACATTTCCTCAGCTTTTCGGGTCGCCCCGCCGCACCACTGCTGCTCCGCTCCCGAACCCTGCATCCGAGGCCGTGGGTCTGGACCGGCCCGCTCTCGTGTCCTGATGAGGTGCAGCGGCCCCCCCCTGCTATTCCAGTACTGAGACCCCCACCCCCCCACCTACACAGGGTACCTCGGCCAACGCACCTGAATCCTGCCCCGACCACAGAGGATGCCCGACAAGAGGGCAGGAGTGGGAGCCGCACAGTCACACACAGTCTGGTTGGGGAATTCGTGGGGCAGGCGGCGCCCATCTGTTTCCCATCGGAGACGCGCCAAGCCCTGGTGGCACGAGATGCGTGCGCGAGCATGGACGGCTTCCCTGCCTGGCTCGCGGCGGGCATCGTAAAGACGCAGGGAGATGGAAAACAGGGGCCCAAGGGAAAGAGATGGGGAGGGGAGCGGGGAGAGGGAGAGGGAGAGAAACTTCCTCAGGCCCCTAACGTCAGCCTGCAGTCCCTTAATCTGTAGCCGTGCATGCACAGGGCGTACGGGAATGGATGGACAGAGGGACGTAAGGCCAGAGAGAGGAGCTTGGGACGGTCACTTCCTTCCTCGGGGTCCAGAAAACGAGACAGCTTGCCGTGGACTCCGTAGCCTTCCAGCCCGCCAGGCGCTGTGACGGCTGAGTCTCCCGCCGCGAACATGTGCGGGGCGAGACAGCTATGGGCTTTAAGGAGACCCAGCAACAACTGCCCCCCTTATCCCCCTCCCCCCCAGGCCCTGTCAGCTGTGATCGGGCCGCGTCCGTCTGCAGCGTGTGTTCCCTGTCGGCGGACACGCAGCCTACGGGTCCTGCGCTCCTGCCCGTGTGCAAGGTGCATGCCCGAGCGAGCTGACCGGGGTGGACACGTCCGTGTGCATCTGTACGCGTGTCTGCATGGGATGCTTCTGGGAGAATGCCCGCGCCTGGGACTATGCGTGTGGAACGAGGTCTGCGCCTATCATAGCTCCACGCTCATCGGCGTCTGCACGTCTCCATGTGCGGCTGGGTGCCTGCCTGTGCCATTTGTACATACGCGCATCTCCGTGCATGTGTGTGTGTGCGTCTGAGTGGCCCCGTGTGTGGCAGGACGGGGACTCCGCACGTAACTTACCCTGCCCCTGAAGTCCCGGCTCCGGTGGCGCGCTTTCCCTCTCGTCCTCCCCGAAAATCAGTCGGAAATCCAGTTCCTCATCCTCACCCCCGGCTGCTCCCATCCTGGCTCAGTGAGGAAGCGTTGCCCTCTCCTGCCCTCCAAAAAAAAACCAAAACAAAAAACCAGGAGGACCCCCCGTCCCAACTGCAGGACAAATCCAGAACAAGAGAGAGAGAGAGAGAGAGAGAGAGAGAGAGAGAGGGTCAGGTGCTCTCCTCCCTAAACGTTCCTGCTCGCCCCAGAAAGTTAACGCAAGCTGGACTCGGCGAGGCTGCGGTGTGCCTGAGTGCCCGCTCGCCGCACGAAACCTCCTGCCACGGGACAGGAACAACTTTAAAGTGGCTCGCCACACCTTCCCTCAGCATGATGGCATCTCTCTCTCTCTCTCTCTCTTTTCCACACGTTTTTCTTTCTCTCTTCTTCTTTCTCTCTTTCTCGCTCTCTCCCCTCCGTCCTTGGAAATTTGTGAATAATAAAAAAAAAAGAGACAGGAATGACAGGGCTCTGGATTTTAACCCCCCCCCCCCCCCCCCCGAGTGTGGTCGTGATGTCATCGCCCGCCCGCCCCTCTCTTCTGCGGTTCCACTCCCGGCCCTTCCTACTGGGACCTGGCCCGGCCTGGAATGGGCCCCCCCCCCTCCCCTCCTCCTCCCTCTCTGCTGCGATTGGCTGGCCCGTGACCCATTAACCCTCTCCTTCCCAGGCCCCAGCTCACTGCTTTTTTTTTTTGCCATTAGCTTTTCCTCCTGTTCTGGAGAGGCTTGGAAGGGAACTGCATTTAAAGCGGCTGCGATGAGGTCTGAGGCCGCTTACCGTTATTTCTTATTCCTAATTCTTCCTACCTTGGATTTTTATTACCCAGGATTTATTTTTCTTGCTTCCTTGATTTGGTCTTAACTCCTGATTTTTCTTCTTTTTGTTATTTTGTAATTGTACTTTATCTCTTATAATTTTTTTTTTTTTTTGCAATAAAAGTTGTGCAGCTTTTATCCCGGCCACCTCTTCCCTGCGTTCCTTCAGCTGTCCGTGCTGTATTCCACCCTTTACGTTTTACTTTGGGTCCATCCCTGCTTTTTCGGTTTACCTCCCAGTGCATTGTGGGACATGTGGTCTCTGCTTCTTCCAACGTTGTGGCAGGACAATCTTGCTCTGAACCTACCTCGGCTGGGGGCTGCGAATTGGCTGCAGATCTTTAGGACAGGTGGAGCCGTACCTGCCTTTACCTGCTAGAGGGAGGCTGTGTGCAGATCCTGCTCCTGAGGCAGTGACCTAAAACCTTTATTTCCTTAGCCTACTAATTTTGACGTATTTTAGTTCAGTTTGTGTTGAGGCACCAGTCCTCGCTTTTAGTCAGAGTTTATTTCATGTCTTTAGTCTCTTATTTGATGTTTGTTTGAGGGGCAGGCAGCTCCCCTGCCTTCCCCTGTACACTGACTGCAGCCTCTCTCCCTTTTCACAAACTTTTCTTAGTTTCAGGGGGAAGGTTTAGTCAGGCAGGTGACAGGTTTTTAGGGTGAGTTTTGTTTTAGGCAGGGTTAATTCCAAGGCATATTTCCTTTATTACTTGCTTTACAGTTTTACCTTCTGTCGTGCTCTGTTCTTTAGCCTCCCATTGGAGCTGAAGGAAGAGCTTTATTTCAGCTGTTTTGTTTGATTTAGTTATTTAATTTCAACCCTTCCCCCAAAATTGCCTTTTCTGATTTTATTTTAGTTTTATAATTTAGAAGAGCAGCAAGCTCCTACCTTTTTATTTTCTTTGTTTAATCTCTGAGGCTCCTGGAGCCCTGGGAGGGGGGAGGGCTCAGCCCGGCCACAAGCTCTGAAGCCCGGCTGAGCTCTAATCTGACACCTGCTGCAGGCCTTCCCGGAGCAGCCAAGGAGCCTGCTTTTCTAAGCAAGTTTCATTCCAGTTTTTTGTACTTCTCGCTCCCTGGGCAGTCTCTCTTTTAGATTTTGAAGCAAAGTTCATTTAAGACTTCAGTTATTTTTAATTTGACATGTTTAATTATTAATAAATAAAAAAAAGTCACCCTCTAAGCAATTCTTCACCTCCCTTTTATTTTTCAGTAGCGGCTGCTGCAATCCTAGTCCCCATTGCCAAAAAACCTCAATAAAAAGAACAGCCTGGGCCATGGGGAAGAAGGAGCCTCAAGCAGGTTATCTGTGACTTTCTGGTTGGCACCCCAAAAGCTGAAGCAACAGCAGCACCTCCTGTCGCTGCATCCTCTCAGCAGCAGCTACTGCTGCCACCTTTGCTGTTAAGCACAATGCTCCTGTCCCAGCACTGTCACTCGCTGGAGCAGAGAACTCCTCTCCAAAGATTTTTATCATCCAGCTTGGAGCGGGGGAGACGTTGCAATACCTAGGAGTCTCCCTGTCAACGGCGGAGGCCCCGGTCCCTGTCAGCTGGCATGCGCTGGCACCAGTTGGACTGTCCTGAGTCTGGCCCGGACCCAGAGAAGGTTGCTAGATTTCTTCTGGGCCCGGGAAAGCACAGAGTCTCCGCGGGGGTTCTGAGCCTCCCACTAGGAGAGGGCAGCCCAACCTGCAGACTCTGTGGAGGCTGCTTTACCCGTCTCTTGCAGTGGTGCACGCTGGCCTGTTACCATCTTCTATTAGCAAAACAACCAAACCCACGTACGGGGAATAAAACTTTTTTTTTGTAAATAAACTCTGGTGGTCCGGTATCCTTTATCTCGGGTAACAACCAAAGGGCGGAAGTTTCCTCGGTTCAAAACACCGTTTTTGCTTTTAACTTGTGTGACAAAAGTGAAATTGTGTGCTATTATATTATATTATATATATATATATATATATATTCCAATTATTACGAACATAGCAGCAGTTTAAAGTCACTCTTGTAAAGCTCGCCTTATTAAACACAGGCCTTTTCATGTCCCTAGAACTAACGATTCGCCAGACTTCAGATAGTTTCATCAAGACGCTGCGCAGCCGCCACACACGGTCAGCATTTCGGCATCCTATGCCTGCTTCGGGGGCCGGAGAGATAATGTGGTGCAAAGCTGGCATCTTGATGCTGCTGCTGCTTTCTTTCAGGGGGGATTCATTTTGAGGTTGTCGGGTTGATTTGGCGAACTCTGTTGCCATCTTCGCCAGCTGTGCATCCTACAATATGGCAGCACTTTTTGTACCCATCTGAGAATTTATGGCAGGAACCTCCTGAGGCCCGCCAGTCTCCTATCAAGATCTGATTAAAGCCCAGAACATACATCTGTGGCCGGAGAAGCCCGGGTGGCCGTGAGTTCGGAGTTCTTAGCCGAGCCTTTGCTCTTCAGCTCCTGCCTGGGTGTGAGCATGGTCGAGTCCCCCGTGGTTCGCCATCAGCTGGAGCCCCAAAGGTCAGGGATCTTCTGGCCTACAAAAGACAGGAGTGGGTGACCCCAGGAGACACCGGCCCATCTCATGGGTCACCCATGCATCTGCTCCAGGAGATCAGGAGCACCCACCCTGTCTCACGGGCAATGCCCCTTCCACGAGGGGGTTCTGCAGACTTGATGTCCCCACCCGACTCGGAGCTCCGTGCACCGGATCTGCTTATCAAGTTCTGTGCTTCGCCAATCCCCCCTCGACCTCCCCCACCCTGACAACCCGTCCAGGCTGTCGGAATTCATTCCGGCACATTCCTGCACCGTGCCGAGGGGGCAAGATCTACTCGCCCGGGCTGCACACCGTGCGCTTCCTCGCCCTCATCTCCCGCCCTTCTGCCATCTGAGGGCGCGTCACCCCCCCCCCCCCCCGGTGGGCATCCCTCCGTTCCCAGCACACCCCAAGGCCCACCGGGAACGAGCTGGAGAGGTTTGCTTGTTGCTCTCAGCACGGGTGAGGTTTTTACCCCGTTTCATGGATTCCTCACCCTCCTGGCCCTCAGGGGAGTCACTTTATCTCCCTGTGCCTCAGTTCTAATCCCCGGCTCTGTCACTGACTCTTTATGTGTGTGACCTCAGGGGAGTCACTTTATCTCCCTGTGCCTCAGCTCTAATCCCAGGCTCTGTCACTGACTCTCTGTGTGTGACCCTGGAGGAGTCACTTTATCTCCCTGTGCCTCAGCTCTAATCCCCGGCTCTGTCACTGACTCTCTGTGTGTGACCCTGGAGGAGTCACTTTATCTCCCTGTGCCTCAGTTCTAATCCCCAGCTCTGTCATTAAGTCCGCAAATATATATACGATTTGAAGAGAGCCTCAGAGGGATTACTTCAGATGTCCACTAGATGGCATTAGAGTTTCATCGCATGGAAGACTTGTATCTCTGCCCCAGGAATGGAGCACTGGGATAGGGAGCACTGCTTCTTATAATTTGTGACTGCTCCTAGGATACCTGATTGGCAGAAAATACCCCAGGGACAGGAGACATTGTACTGAGAGCGCTGGGATGCTTTGTTCCGTGACTGCCTGCAGGACATTTAGACACTTCAACACAGATCCGCTTGCTGGAATTGCTTTTTCTGCCTTCTGAATTTTGACTCCTGCTGTCTATTGATCCGGCTGTATTGACTGTGGCTCTGTGCGCTATGACAGAGTCGTACGTGGCCCGTTGGACGTCTTGCCAGCCGGTATCTCGCAGCGGGGGCCCCGTCCTGGCTGTCGGCTCCCTTACAGGCAGGGACATGCACCTCGATATTATTCAGTGTTCCCGAGATGAGCAGTGAAAGGAGGACAGTGGGTGAGAATTAGGGAGAACCGGAACCTGAGGGAAGGGGGCGAGAGAGAGGAAGGAGAAGGCCGAAGAGAGAGGAAGTAAAGGGAGGGCAGAAGGCGATCTGCGTTTTGCGTGTCATTTCTAGAAACAGCAGGGGGTGCTGCAGGGCAGGAGTGAGGTGCATTGGCAGAGCTGTGTGTGAGGGTCTCAGTACTGGAATAGCAGGGGGTGCTGCAGGGCAGGAGTGAGGTGCATTGGCAGAGCTGTGTGTGAGGGTCTCAGTACTGGAACAGCAGGGGGTGCTGCAGAGCAGGGGCGAGGTGCATTGGCAGAGCTTTGTGTGTTTGTCTCCGTACTGGAAGAGCTGGGGGGCGGGGAAGTAGTGCTGCAGGGCAAGACTGGGGTGCTTTGGCGACCTCGTTGTACAACATCTGGACTAAAATCTGACAGGCCGATTCAGTAAAGTCCGCGGGAGAGCGGACGAACGCCCGCTCTCCCGGCGCGCGCACAGGCCACTCACCTGTGCGCGCGATTCAGTGTTTAAATTAGGTGGTGCGGTAGAAACGGGCAAAAGGAGGCGCTAGGGACACTAGCGCAATCCTAGCGCCTCCTTTTAGCCCGGAGCGGTGGCTGTCAGCGGGTTTGACAGCTGACGCTCAATTTTGCCGGTGTTGGTTCTCGAGCCCGCTGACAGCCACGGGCTCGGAAACCGGACGCTGGCAAAATTGAGCGTCCGGTTTTCGACCCGACAGCCACTGGCCCATTTTAAATTTTTTCTTTTTTTTTTTCCTTTTTTTACCCTTCGGGACCTCCGACTTAATATCGCCATGATATTAAGTCGGAGGGTGCACAGAAAAGCAGTTTCTACTGCTTTTCTGTGCACTTTCCCAGTGCCGGCAGAAACTAGCGCCTACCTTTGGCCATCAACATGCATTTGCATGTTGCGGGCACTATTAAGTGCAGCAGGTTGGACACGCGTTTTCCGCCCCTTACTGAATAAGGGGTAAGGGAAAACGCGCGTCCAAGAGCAGGCTAACAATGCGCTCCGTCGGAGCGCACTGTACTGTATCAACGCCACTATCAAGGTATGATAGAAAGGGAAAAGAATAATTCATGCCGGCCTCCACGACGCCCAGGGTGAAAAAGTTCCCGCCTTTCGTTTCAGCATTCAGGGCTAATGATGGTGGGAGCGACAGTGCAGGCCCTTCAGGTGAAGGTAGTCCTGGTACAGTTCTAGGTTATGGAGATCTTGTTATTCATGGACCCGCTGTAGCAGCTGGCAGGCCGCAGAATTTAATGAAAAATCTAAGGGGCAGAGATATAATTACGTGGACCCCTGAGCACGAGAAGGAGATCACCTGCTGCTTTTTTTTTTTCTATTGGAATGGCTCAGTGGGGTCAGGAGTGCAGCGCAGCGGCAGAGCTGTGGTGGGAGACGTTTTGGCCTGCACTGTAGGGCAGGAGTTAGGCTGTCTCTCTCTCTCTCTCTCTCTCATAGCTTTCAAGTTCTTGCAATGGTTGCAGAGGCTGCGGGGTGAGATGCGCTGATGCAGTACGTGTGCTGGGATGGGTACAGCGTGCCATCTTTAATCGTCACGTGGGTTTCCTGCTGCGAGTTGGAGTGCCTTGTTCTGAGGTTTGCGCTGTTCTGTTGGAGTACGGTGTGCTGAGGTTTCTGCCGCATATTTGGAGCTCTGTGTGCACTGCGTGTTGATGCACCGTGTTCTGAGGCTTGCACAGGGCGTTGGCGCCCTGGCTTCTGAGGTTTGCGCTCCGCGCGGGAGCGCTGCATTCTGTGCTTTGTGCTGCGTGTTGGATGACCTGTGCATTGGAGTACTATGTGCTGAGGCTTGAGTGGTTTGTCGGAGATGTGTGCGGTGTGTCTTATGTGCCGAGGTTTTTGCTTTGGGTTGGAGAACTGTCGGGCTGACATATGAGGATGCTGTGGGATTCGTTAGGAAGGAAATTTCATTTTGAAATCATGTGTAATCAGCATAAATTACATATCTTTATTGCGGATAGCTGTGTGGCTGAAAAAAAAATCGCTGGTAGCTGCATGGGAAACCATGTTGGAATTGGCAGCCATTTTGGATTTCCGGGTAAAATGGAATTGGCTATATATTTACATTCCATTAGCAGCTCACTAGTTATGGGAAACCGCCCTCTCTTTTTTTTTCCTCTTTCACATTTTCTGTCTCAGTGGATGAGGAATACATAAAAGTACTGCAAGAAGGGATAATGTGTAATAAATACAAGGATGGGCCCACTTCTGGGAGTCCTGGGGGAGTGCAGTCTGAAGCTGTCAATGGGGAATGCGTAAGCGAGGGACATGCTGAATACAGACCCCCAGCTATATCAGCAATCAATAAAACCAGAGATCTAGGCTTAAACCTCTAATAAAAGATGAGATTATGCCACAAGAGATTAAGATACAGAAATGCTTGGCCTAGCAAACCAGATAAGCACCTTGAGAGTAGGTGGCTAACACGCTGGCTGCTTGAGTTTCAGAGACTAGAGGTCTTGGGGGTGGCATACTATCCCTTTAAACTAAGAGGGGAGGAAAGGAGCTGAGGTGTATGAAGAGAGCCCAGGCCACGGAGAATGACAAAACCAAATGCATTGCAAGCCAGGGAGGTCTGGAAGGCAGGCCAGAAGCTTACTAGTAATTTGATCTCCCCAGGACGGGTGTGGAGGAGCAGAGGAGCGGCAGAGTTTCGGTCATGGCCCTACAAGCAGAAGAATAACGGAACGATGGTCATCTAGAAGAGGCGTGGAGCGGCGGCAGAGGAGACAGCAGACGGGGGCCAGGATCCAGCCCATCAAGGCTGTCGCATGGACTGGGGTGTGTGTGGGGGTGGGGAGGTCAAACAGGATGACTGCCCAGGATGCCAAGCTACAGGTTGGGGGTGGGGGGAAGGGTAACATGTTGACCCTTTTGAGTCACCCCTGGGGAGGGGGTGCAGCAGAAGGTGAGTGGGGGTAGGATGGGGACAGTCACGGCGAAAGGAAAGGAACCTGAAATGGTTCTTCTCTGAGTGCGGATTGATGCTCCCATTCGTTTCTGCACTGTGTAATGATTTTGGGAACGTGTAGACGTGTGCCATCAGTCACATCGGTTTCTAGGTTTTCCTGGGTAGAAGGGAGGGCATCCGTGCCCATAACCCACCCTTTTCCCCAGATGGAGGCACCAGGAACCAAGTATCCAAAGCTCGAGGAAGCTGCTGTCCCAGAGCTGCAAGGTAACTGGGCAAGCTGACGTTATGGAAACGCACATTGTGGCTTAGGAGCGTGCAGGTCTCCCTGGGATTGTGCAGCCAATTTCTAAGTGGTGGTGGATTTCTGAGAGCTGCTCGAGTGAAGTGTCCTAGGTCAGTGCCTAGCAGGATTAACTCTATGCACTGATTAGAGTTAGAGGAAATGGCCGATTCCCTACTGAGTGCTGATTCATGTAAAGCATGAACATAGCAAGGATACGTGAAGAGTGGCTTTTCATCAGAGCCTCGTGAAAGTATTACACTGATACGCTTAAAGCACCAATACTGCACGAACTGCTGAAGAGCAGATCATCAGAGATCCATGCAGGCGTCACGCTGATATATGTAAAGCATGAATGCAGCACGGACAGCTGAAGAGCAGATCATCAGAGCTCCATGCAGGCGTCACGCTGATACACGTAAAGCATGAATGCAGCACGGACAGCTGAAGAGCAGATCTTCCTCAGAACCTCATGCAGGCCTCACACTGATACATGTAAAGCATGAATACAGCACGGACAGCTGAAGAGCAGATCTTGCTCAGAACCTCATGCAGGCCTCAGACCGATAGATGTAAAGCAAGGTAGGCTGGCTGCAGGAAAGTGGATGCGCTGAGAATCGCCAGCTAGAATGGCAAAGGTCAGAGCCTGGAGTGATGTTTGCTCACCGCATGCAGAGGTGCACGCTCTGCTCTAGACACCCACTCCTGCCATTCAAAGCGTCTTCCTCGAGCTGCAGATGCTGGATACAGTCTCAGCCACCAAAGGGAAGGGTTTGGCTGGGGTCCGAGTGCAGTTTCAAATTTAACCTGATTATTCTCCCTGCTAAAGAGCTGGAGGTGGGAGGTAAGGGCTGGAATTGATCATCTGCAGAGCAATGGCTCAACCTTGTGGCCACCAAAGAGACTGCACCAATATGGGAATTTAAGGGTGGAATTTATCCTTTTAATAAGAATTCCCCCCATTGAAAACCTGGTGTCCATTTTTAATGCCCTTCCTTAACAGAACTGTCAGCTCACTCCAAGACACCAGAGACAGTTTGATAAATCCCAGAATGCTCAGGAGAAAGGAGATTAACCTGATGAATCGTCTGCCATGATTGGCCAGAGATGCTCTCCAAATCTTCGAGGAGAGCTTTGATTAGCTGTAGCGGTTCTCAGAAGGCTTGGAGAGAATTCTGATTGGCCAAAACCTCTCTTGGAAATGTATTTATTTAAAAATGTATATACCACCCATCTACATTCATAATAAGCTAATTAATAATTAATCATAATATAACAATACATAAAGTCAGAAATAAAATCAAAATCAATCAATAAAACCAAAATAATAATATCAGTCAATATGCTGGAAGGGGGACAATAAGTAAATCTGCAGCTCTAACACTAAACTTTCAAAAGGGAAACTTTGATAAAATGAGGAAAATAGAAAAAAACTGAAAGATGCAGCTGCAAAGGTTAAAAGTTTTCAACAGGTTTGGACATTGTTTAAAAATACAATCCTAGAGGTGCAGTCCATATGTATTCCACACATTAAGAAAGGTGGAAAGAAGACAAAATAATTTCGGTCATGGTTAAAAGGTGAGGTAAAAGAGGCTATTTTAACCAAAAAAACATCCTTCAAAAATTGGAAGAAGGATCCATCTGAAGAAAACAGGATAAAACATAAGCACTGTCAAGTTAAGAGTAAAACATTGATAAGACAGGCGAAGAGAGAATTTGAAATGAAGTTGGCCATTGAGGCAAAAACTCATAATAAAAACTTTAAAAAATATATCCAAAGCAAGAAACCTGTGAGGGAGTCGGTTGGACCATTAGATGACCGAGGGGTTAAAGGGGCTCTTAGGGAAGATAAGGCCATTGCAGAAAGACTAAATGAATTCTTTGCTTCCGTGTTTACTAATGAGGATGTTGGGGAGATACCAGTTCTGGAGATGGTTTTCAGGGGTGATGAGTCAGACGAACTGAACGAAATCACTGTGAACCTGGAAGATGTAGTAGGCCCAGATTGACAAACTAAAGAGTAGCAAATCACCTGGACCGGATGGTATGCATCCTAGGGTACTGAAGGAACTAAAAAATGAAATTTCTGATCTATTAGTTAAATTTGTAACCTATCATTAAAATCATCCATTGTACCTGAAGACTGGAGGGTGGCCAATGTAACCCCCAATATTTAAAAAAGGCTCCAGGGGCGATCCGGGTAACTATAGACCAGTGAGCTTGACTTCAGTGCCTGGAAAAATAGTGGAAACTATTCTCAAGATCAAAATCGTAGAGCATATAGAAAGACATGATTTAATGGAACACAGTCAACACGGATTTACCCAAGGCAAGTCTTGCCTAACAAATCTGCTTCATTTTTTTGAAGGGGTTAATAAACATGGATAAAGGTGAACCGGTAGATGTAGTGTATTTGGATTTTCAGAAGGCGTTTGACAAAGTCCCTCATGAGAGGCTTCTATGAAAATTAAAAAGTCATGGGATAGGAGGCGATGTCCTTTCGTGGATTACAAACTGGTTAAAAGACAGGAAACAGAGAGTAGGATTAAATGGTCAATTTTCTCAGTGGAAAAGGGTAAGCAGTGGAGTGCCTCAGGGATCTGTACTTGGACCGGTGCTTTTCAATATATATATAAATGATCTGGAAAGGAATACGACGAGTGAGGTTATCAAATTTGCGGATGATACAAAATTATTCAGAGTAGTTAAATCAGAAGCGGATTGTTTATTTATTTTATTTTATTTAAAATCTTTTCTATACCGTCGTTTAGTATTGCACCATCACAACGGTTTACAGGGTGGCACGCATATATGTATTTGATTAAATTCTTACTAACAAAGTGCCAAAACATTTACGGTAACAATTTTCATAATCTAAGGTATATAATGTGAAATCTGGATCTTGTCTTTTATATGATTAATAGGAAATCATACAATAATTGAACTTTAAACTGCAAGTTTCTTAAGTTATTCTATAATGATGATGGATATACAATTATGCTAGTAGGGTGACTTTAGCTTTGTGTAGATGTTCATTCGCTTATTCCTTTAAACTTCTTGTTCCTCATTCATATAGAATGCTTTTTTGAAAAGCCATGTTTTTAAGCTTTTTTTTAAAGCTTTTTAAATCACTTTGTAATCTTGTTTCGAGTGGCAATGAATTCCATAGAGCTGGTCCGGCTAAGGAAAGGGCTCGTTCTCTAACTTGGGTAAGTTTTGCTGTCTTGACTGAGGGGATGGTTAGTAGAGCTCTGTTGGCTGATCTAAGATTTCTTTGTGGGACGTGTAAGCGTAGTGCTGTGTTTAACCAGTCTGCTTTTCCTTCGTTAATCAGTTTGTGAATTGAGCATAGTGTTTTATATTGCACTCTTTGTTCTATTGGCAGCCAGTGTAATTCGGCCAGTGTTTGAGTGATGTGTTCCCTTTTGTTTTTACCAGTCAGTATTCTGGCAGCCAAGTTTTGTAATATCTGAAGAGGTCTTATTGTTGAGTATGGTAGTCCCAGAAATAGAGTATTGCAGTAGTCTGTGCTGGAGAATATAAGTGCTACATTACAGGAAGACTTTGCAAAGCTGGAAGATTGGGCATCGAAATGGCAGATGAAATTTAATGTGGACAAGTGCAAGGTGTTGCAAATAGGGAAAAATAATCCTTGCTTTCAGTTACACGATGTTAGGTTCCATATTAGGAGCTACCACCCAGGAAAAACATCTAGGCACCATAGTGGATAACACATTGAAATCGTCGGTTCAGTGTGCTGTGGCAGTCAAAAAGCAAACAGAATGTTAGGAATTATAGGAAGGGAATGGTTAATAGAACGGAAAATGTCATAATGCCTCTATATCGCTCCATGGTGAGACCGCACCTTGAATACTGTGTACAATTCTGGTCGCCGCATCTCAAAAAAGATATAGTTGCGATGGAGAAGGTACAGAGAATGGCAACCAAAATGATAAAGGGGATGCAACAGCTCCCCTATGAGGAAAGGCTGAAGAGGTTAGGGCTGTTCAGCTTGGAGAAGAGACGGCTGAGGGGGGGATATGATAGAGGTCTTTAAGATCATGAGAGGTCTTGAACGAGTAGATGTGACTCGGTTATTTACATTTTCGAATAATAAAAAGACTAGGGGGCATTCCATGAAGTTAGCAAGTAGCACATTTAAGACTAATCGGAGAAAATTCTTTTTCACTCAACGCACAATAAAGCTCTGGAATTTGTTGCCAGAGGATGTGGTTAGTGCAGTTAGTGTAGTTGGGTTGCAAAAAAGGTTTGGATAAGTTCTTGGAGGAGAAGTCCATTAACGGCTATTAATCAAGTTTACTTAGGGAATAGCCACTGCTATTAATTGCATCAGTAGCGTGGGATCTTCTTAGTGTTTGGGTACTTGCCAGGTTCTTGTGGCCTGGATTGGCCACTGTTGGAAACAGGATGCTGGGCTTGATGGACCCTTGGTCTGACCCAGCATGGCATGTTCTTATGTTCTTAACTTAATGCATGATAAAGTCACACCTTCTCATATCGTTTTGTCTTGTATTTGTCACCAGGGATGCCATAACACCTTTTTAAAACAACAGGAAAAGGGCAAATAATTACCTTAAACAATATTAAGATACATTATAAGCTTTTTTAAATAGAAAGGGTTTAAACTAGCTTCCTTAACGTCATCGGTGGGTAGAATATTCCAAGCAAGGGGCCCTGTAGCATAAGTAGCCGTTCCTATGATTCATCAAGTCTAATTTGTTTAAAAGAGGGAGTATCTAAAACCAATTGCGAGGATGATCCTAGCATTCGTGTAGGTTGATAAAGCTTTGATCCTGAATTAAAAGGAGACACAAGCCCATGTAGACCCTATAAAACTGCAACAGAATTCGAAACGTAATTTCTCCATTCCAGAGGGTAAGCAATATATTGAGGAATTGTGCTGGCGTAAGGAGGGTCCCTGAGGTTATTCTGGCTGCTGAGTTTTGGACATTTTGAAGAGCTTGCAGGGTAGTCTGCAGAAGCCCGATAAATGGGTCCATGGCGTCCCGTTCCTCAACTTTCTGTATCATTTGAAGTCTGCAGAGAGAGACGTGATTGGCTGGGGCTGCTCTCTTGGAATATTTAGGGAGCACTCTGATTGGACAGAGGTGCTCTCTGAATGCTTGAGGAGAATTCTAATTGGCCAGAACCTCTCTTGGAGCCTTTGGAGAGAGACGCGATTGGCAGCATCTACCGACACAGGAAAGTGTTACTCCAGCATTTTCTGTACGAGTAAATCTTTACAGATTTTATTTTTATTTATTTATTCTTTTATGTGTGGGGTTGAAGGAGAAGAGGTAGAGGTTGACAATTTTTACACTGTAGAAACACAGACGGCAGTATCCGATAAGCTCTTTCACTTTCAGTCCTTCTTCACGTGCCTGATGTCATTGCTCAGCCCCATGACCCTCATTGTCATTGGCGTGGCCTCCGGGGACCTCACACAGTTTACAAAGTGGCCCCAGGATCTCACTTTCAGCACGGCAGATGCTGCATGCAGAACCTCATTTACTAAGCGATTTTTATTTCCTACAGACACAACATGGGAGCAAATCAGAGCCTTAGGCTGTAAACTCTCTTGGGCAGAGGCCTACGGGCTGTCCCTGAATTCCTACCTCTCTTTCAGCTCAGATTTGGAAAGGAGAAGCAATCAAACCCAAATCAAGAAGAGAAGAATTCCCTTAGCTCATTTACAACCCAATTAGGCAGTGGCTGGAAACATTTCCCCCACCCATCCCACTACCGCAGGTACCAAAGGGATTCTCCCTCTCCACCATGGTTTGTGGGTTCTCTTTATTATTTGCAATTCAGTACACATCAAGATATAACATCCAAGAAATGTCAGTTCATAAACACCAATACATAACATCCAGGAAAACAAAAAAATAGCAATAAGGAACAGAGTGCTGTATCCTCAAGGGAAAAACATGGGGAGAGTAAGAAGGATCTTAAGGCATGAACTGAGCTGCACCGATATATCTAATTATTAGACTCCAGTCCAAAATGGACATAGAATACCTTCCACAAGACACAACATAGCAAAACTAACTGGAGGGGCCTTCAGACACAGAGCAGCTTTCTAGAAAGAACATTTTTCAATAATTCGAGGCTGTAAGGAGCCTACTTATTCACCTGAAAAATGTGCAATACATTTACAAGGGAAATTTAAGAAACACGGTTGCATCAGTACTGGGGACCTGTGTGCAGAGCTCTAAAACTCTCTTTCTAGTAACCTGGGTAGGTCTGGAAAGATCAGGACCAGCTGAGTGACCAAAATAAACAGAAGAGCGCTATTGAAGGAAAAGCTCCAACACCAAGTCTCTATCCATGTCTAAGGCAAGGGAGGCAATCAGTGCCCTCTGGATGTTATCGCCTCCTCTGAGGTTTCTAGGAGAGCTGAGTTACCGCCATTATTCCTTCCTGCTCGTCCCCCAAATGTTTCACAGATGGACTATAATAAACCTTTCTTAGAGGGGGCACAGCATCTGAAGACATTTTTAACACTTCCAAGTAATCCTCATCGTTAGAAAGTATTAACAAAACTAGGAAAATGAATAAAACCGTAGATTTTTGTATCCGATGTTATTTTCAGTCATTTCCAGTTTATTCCTAAGGAATGTTTTGTCCTTAAATTAAAGCAGCATTTGATTACTGAAGGATAGAAATGCTGTCAGAGCATTGTACCATCTCAGCTGCTGCATCTTCCTCCAGCTGTAAATCAGGATCTTCAAATTTTGAGACTGCATCCATTGAAAAACTGGCATAACTGAGTCACAGAATGCTCCAAAATAATCTCAACACGAAAATCAAATCCTGCCGAGCTCCTCCAGAGATGTTACTCCTTCTTGTTGCCATTCTTGCTGGACATCTGCTCTTGGAAATTGCACTGGACCCCCAGCTTTGAGGTCCTGACCTGCAGGGCCTCACCAATAGTCTCGATCGTCTTCTTGACTCTTGTTCATTTGACTACAGCCATGAGGTCCTGACCTGCAGGGTCTCACCACTGCCCTGCACTCCACTCCAAGCACGAGCCTCTGTTGCCCCATTTGGATGCTGCTGCTCCACACAGGAAGCCATTGCAGGCCTCATCTCAAGATGTTTCTCGGTGGTGCACCCTCCAGACACCTCCACAAGGGCTCTCCAAGCTTGGGAAAAGGGCACCTGCATCGTTAAGCCACAGAACATTCCTCGGCAGTGGCGGGGATGTCTGAATCTCAAGGCTAGAAGAGAACGCCTCCTTCAACTCGCCCGGGGCCTCTCTTCAATAGCTCTCCGGGGAGGATGGTGAGCGGTGAGGACAACAAAAGAATCCCGTGGCCCAGAAACCGGTGTTGAAGTGCTGAAAGGGTGAGATAAAACCCAACCTTTCCTCTTAAGCACCATATTTACTCAAGAAAGAAAAAAAGAATAAAATAATGAAAATATGACTCAAAAGAGCCCACATGATGCTACTGCCTAGACAAGACCATCTTGCCCTCATCTCTCCTCATTGTCTCAGAGTTACAGATGAAGGAATTTTATTCCAGAAGGTGGCTTAGGATCAATATCTTACGGCTTCACATGCCCTCAGTATTGCCATGGTGGACATAAGGTGGGTGAAAGTGCCAGTAGAAGATCTCCCGGTATGCCTTGGTTTGCTGACTTTCTTCTTCATTTGAAATGACTATAGATTTATCCATCTTGTTAACATGACAATAGTCTCGATCGTCTTCTTGACTCTTGTTCATTTGACTACAGAACTGATGCTCCTCTTGACTTTACTGTTTTGTTGACTTGACTGTAGGCTTGATTCTCATTTTGACTTAATTCTCTTGTTGACTTTCTTCATGATTTGACTCTCTTGTTGACTTGACTGTAGGCTTGATTCTCTTATTGACTGTAGATGATTTTCTTCTTGGTTTGACCGTGGACGTGGCTGTAAACTGCATTCTCTCTAAACTTGGCCTGTCACATGTTGCTGGTGGATTCGGCCCTTTTGGCATCAGCTGCTCTTGCCATGGCTGCACTACTGCACCTGACCTGTGCTGCTACAGCAGGCATGGGATGGACGAAATGGCAGCGAAAGACCTCCCTGTAAGCCTTGCGGAAGTTCTCTGAGAGGAAGGCATAGATGATGGGGTTGACACAGGAGTTGCCGTAGGCTAGGCAGTGTGAGGGTGATGCGAAAAGCAAAAGATGCTTCTGTCAGTGGGAAGGTGCCAAAATCAGCCCAGAGCGTGATGATATGGTGGGGAAGCCAGGAGAGTGAGAAAGCAGCCACTACTGCCAGCACCGTCTGGGTTGTCTACGGTAGAAAAACATCACATGGTTAATACAAAATATCAGTTTTTGTAGATTGAAAATGAAAGAGGAAGCTCGGGATATGTTCTATGTTGATATTAACATCTTCCTTCGGTGCTAAAAGTCCCATCATAAGAATTACTCCTTCAGTTGCGCCCAGGCGTGTCTCTGCCCCGGGACTCCCAGCTCTCTCTTGCTGTTTTACTGGTTACTCATAACGTTTTTATCCGGATACTGCAAAGTGGCAATGGAATATAAAGCGCAGGCTGTTTTGTTACGGGCCACAACCTGGCAGTATGAGATGATGACCATAGTGTCTGATACCAGCCAGCTTGAGTAAAACACAACCTGACCTTTCCATTCCATTCTCTCTGGGTGGAAACAGAGTTTGTGAAAAGGCAACAACAAAAGCGATGCAGAACCAGCACCCTGTAGTTGGGAACTGTCTTCCAGCTGGGGGAGGGGGGGAGAATGGGGTTCATAGTTTGAACTTGTAGTCCATCTTCCAAATATCCACCAGAGAGATATTTTAGATATGGGGGAGCTTTAGGCCGTGACATAGCGCTAAGATCTATTTATTTATTTATTTATTTCACCAATTTCTATTCCGTCATTTCCAATTTGCTCAAAGCAGACTACATGTAAACATACATAATAAATAAACATAATAAAATTAGCAACACACAAACAAGAATAAAACATAAAATTAAAAGTGTACATATTATTGAAATGAAAATGAGCAGTAATCACAAATTTATATTAAACAGATTAAGCTTGACTGAACAATGCGGCTTTCAACTTCTTTCAAAACCATAAATAGTCTTGTTCCTCATGGAAATTTGATGGCGAAAGGTTCCACGGTTGAGGAGTAACTCTAGAGAATACCCTATTTCTTGTTTCCCCCTGTTTTGGGATGAGAGATAGACAGCCTTACCTTCCTTTTTGAGCGCTGGGATTTCTTCGAGATAATGCGGATTTTGTTGTGCAGGTGGCACAGGACCTGACAGGGGGAGAGAGAGAGAGAGAGAGAGGGGCAGAGTGTGAAGGATGGGTGACATCAGTGGGAGCCCAATGGAGCAATGCACTCCGGGGATCTCATCGCTCCCCCCCCCCCCCCCCCCACCTCCCCACCCCCCATCCCCACCTCCAGCACAATTTTACAGGGGGGCGATTTCTGACCGAACACCTGCAAAGGAGCAGTGATCTATCACAGAGAGGACGAGGGGCAAAAGAAAGATAGAAGAAGGATTTGATCAGAAAAGCAGATGTGCTGCTCAGTAACTGTTCTTTCATCCTGTTTCTGAGCAGCACCAGAGGAGGAATGTGGAAGCTTTTCACATGGATTCCAGAGCTAAAAATAACCAGTTCTGGGAGTGAGTACCCAGCGAGAGCAGAGCGGCTAATGGAAGCCACTCATGCTACACAGTCCTGTGAGAGAGAGAGAGATGGAGAGAGAGAGAGAGAGAGTGAGAGAGAGAGAGAGAGAGAAGACAGCAGCTCACCTCATTGCAGGACAGACACACACGCACCCCCTTCCCCGGGTGCGCAGAGCTCGAGCGCTGAGCCAGAGTCCGCTTCTGGCTCTCTCACGCCATCCCAGATTAAAACAAAACAAAAAAAAAAAGCCGCATGTGCTCCCATTTCCCAGAGTGGCAGTGGGAGAGGAAGCTCGGGGTGGGTTCTGCGCTGGTATTCTGCCAGCGCCCTCCTTACCCCCCTCAGCATACACATCAAGCACCCTCAGCTGCAAGGTCTTTTTTTTTTTTGGGCACCTTTCCCCATCCAGCGCCCTTCACACCACTCAGACCTTTCCACCAGGCAGCCCAATGCGTTCCCCACCATGGTCCTGCACTCCATCCCCATCCCGTTCCTTACCTTCATGTAGCAGCAGGTGATGAGCACCAGCGGTAGCAGATAGCCCAGGATCAGGATAGCCACGGTGTAAGTGTGCTTGGTGGTTTCATCCTCCCAAATCTCCCAGCAGAAGGTGCTGTTGGGCGCCTCGTAGTAGCCCGTCACGTAGGTCTGGTGTTGGGCTACCGGTACGGCGATGCCGAGGGAGAGCACCCAGGCGGTGCACATCCCCAGCAAGGTGTTCCTCTGGCTGCGTAGGCAGGGCGAGCGCCGTGAGTGGACCACTGTGATGTAGCGGTCGATGGACATGGCCACCAGGGTGAAGATGCTCACCAACATGGTGACGGTGAAGAGTAGTGGACGAATTTGCAGAGCAGGGCCCCGAAGACCCACTCTGGCAGGGAGTAGATGGTGGCCTGGAAAGGCACGCAGAGGAGGAGGAAGGCTAGGTCTGCCACGCTGAGGTTGAGGATCAAGGTGTTGGTGACGCTAGACTTCACCTTCTTGTTCCTGGCCAAGACGGTGATGACCAAGGAGTTGCCGATGATGCCGGTAAAGAAGACCAGGCTGAAGACGACGGGGACCACCACGGCTTCAATCCTGGGAGCGGACGCCCCGCCTGCGTCCCCGGCGTGGCTGCTGCTGCTGCTGCTGCTGAAGTTGCTGTGGCTGATGCTATTGGGCGCCGAGTAGAGACGGGAGTCAGCCATGGTTGCTCCTTCCACCTGGCGGAGCAGCGACATCCCTGCCTGAGGGATGAGGTGGGATGGCGAGGGAAGGCTGCACATCCTGAAGGTTTGAAAGGCAGCCTTGGGGGAGGGGGAGGAGTGGAGAGGCGGGCAGATCTCTTCCCAGGGTCTCGTCAATGGAGAAAGTTTTCCTTATTCCCCCGATCCCGTGCGGCTCCACAGGTGAAGACTAGGAATGGAGACAAGCGGCTGGAAGCACCTGCTTTCCTGTCCTCCCGAAGGCACGCACCCCCTTCCTCCCTCCTGCCTCTCTTCAGCTCCTCTCTTGACCTCTCTAATGCTGCTTTTTAAAGAGATACTTGACTATGGGCTGAATCTCTCGCTCCGTCTCTGTCTCCCTACCTTTTTATCCTCTCTCTATCTCCCCCTCAGTCTCTCCCTCCCTACCTCTTTTTCTCTCTCTGTTCCTGTTTCTCTCCTTTCTCACTATTTTAATCCCTACTCAGCCAGACTATGAAAACACGTCAGAATAAGATGTTTTTGTCCAGTTCTATAATGGATGCTTTCCTTTCAATCAAACTTAACTCTTTCAGAGAGAACTGAGAGCACAAGCCGGAGACTGAGCACAGTACCTAGTCCGGTACTGAGACCCAAGCCCCCTCCCATAGATCTGCCAATGCACCTCACTCCTGCCCTGCAGCACCCCCTGCTATTCCAGTACTGAGACCCTCACACACAGCTCTGCCAATGCACCTCACTCCTGCCCTGCAGCACCCCCTGCTATTCCAGTACTGAGACCCTCACACACAGCTCTGCCAATGCACCTCACTCCTGCCCTGCAGCACCCCCTGCTATTCCAGTACTGAGACCCTCACACACAGCTCTGCCAATGCACCTCACTCCTGCCCTGCAGCACCCCCTTCTACTCCAGTACTGAGACCCTCACACACAGCTCTTCCAATGCACCTCACTCCTGCCCTGCAGCACCCCCTGCTATTCCAGTACTGAGACCCTCACACACAGCTCTGCCCATGCACCTCACTCCTGCCCTGCAGCACCCCCTGCTATTCCAGTACTGAGACCCTCACACACACACAGCTCTGCCAATGCACCTCACTCCTGCCCTGCAGCACCCCCTGCTATTCCAGTACTGAGACCCTCACACACAGCTCTGCCAATGCACCTCACTCCTGCCCTGCAGCATCCCCTGCTATTCCAGTACTGAGACCCTCAAACACAGCTCTGCCAATGCACCTCACTCCTGCCCTGCAGCACCCGCTGCTATTCCAGTACTGAGACCCTCACATACAGCTCTGCCAATGCACCTCACTCCTGCCCTGCAGCACCCCTGCTACTCCAGTACTGAGACCCTCACACACAGCTCTGCCAATGCACCTCACTCCTGTCCTGCAGCACCCCCTGCTATTCCAGTACTGAGACCCTCACACACAGCTCTGCCAATGCACCTCACTCCTGCCCTGCAGCACCCCCTGCTATTCCACTACTGAGACCCTCATACACAGCTCTGCCAGTGCACCTCACTCCTGCCCTGCAGCACCCCCTGCTATTCCAGTACTGAGACCCTCACACACAGCTCTGCCAATGCACCTCACTCCTGCCCTGCAGCACCCCCTGCTATTCCAGTACTGAGACCCTCACACACAGCTCTGCCAATGCACCTCACTCCTGCCCTGCAGCACCCCCTTCTACTCCAGTACTGAGACCCTCACACACAGCTCTTCCAATGCACCTCACTCCTGCCCTGCAGCACCCCCTGCTATTCCAGTACTGAGACCCTCACACACAGCTCTGCCCATGCACCTCACTCCTGCCCTGCAGCACCCCCTGCTATTCCAGTACTGAGACCCTCACACACAGCTCTGCCCATGCCCCTCACTCCTGCCCTGCAGCACCCCCTGCTATTCCAGTACTGAGACCCTCACACACAGCTCTGCCAATGCACCTCACTCCTGCCCTGCAGCATCCCCTGCTATTCCAGTACTGAGACCCTCACACACAGCTCTGCCAATGCACCTCACTCCTGCCCTGCAGCATCCCCTGCTATTCCAGTACTGAGACCCTAACACACAGCTCTGCCAATGCCCCTCACTCCTGCCCTGCAGCACCTCCTGCTATTCCAGTACTGAGACCCTCACACACAGCTCTGCCAATGCACCTCACTCCTGCCCTGCAGCACCCCCTGCTATTCCAGTACTGAGACCCTCACACACAGCTCTGCCAATGCACCTCACTCCTGCCCTGCAGCACCCCCTGCTATTCCAGTACTGAGACCCTCACATACAGCTCTGCCAATGCACCTCACTCCTGCCCTGCAGCACCCCCTGCTACTCTAGTACTGAAACCCTCACACTCAGCTCTATTTTATTTATTTATTTATTTATTGTTTTCATATACCGACTTTCGATCGAGATATCACATCGGTTTACATAAAACTAAAACAAATGAGACATAACATGCTTATTGTACATTGTAACAAGATAACAGATTGTAACAAGATACTAGTTTGTAGCAAGATAACGGTTTGTAACATGTTAACAGGGAGCTCTACCAATGCACCTCACTCCTGCCCTGCAGCACCCCCTGCTATTCCAGTACTGAGACCCTCACACACAGCTCTGCCAATGCACCTCACTCCTGCCCTGCAACACCCCCTGCTATTCCAGTACTGAGACCCCACACACAGCTCTGCCCATGCACCTCACTCCTGCCCTGCAACACCCCCTGCTATTCCAGTACTGAGACCCTCACACACAGCTCTGTCAATGCACCTCAGTACTGGAACAGTAGGATGTGCTGTAGGGCAGGAGTGAGTTGCATGCCCTACTATTCCAATACTGAGTCCCCACACAAGTAGCTGCATGGGGTAAGAATTATAGGACAGTAGAAGTACAAAACCTAGAATGCAGTGTATTTTGAAGGGACGCCTGGCAGAGTACCGAGATGTCGGGTGAGAGAGGCAGTGAGGACTGTGATAGGAAGCAGCTCTTTGAACAGCGATATCCTTCTCCAGAAATCATCCATCCCTCCAGAAACCCTCAGTTCGTCTTTCTGTCTGTCTGTCTCTCTCTGTCTGCCAGCCCTGGAAAAGGTGTTTTGCTCTCTGTGTCGGTCTGAAAGTTAATTACACTGACCTGCTTTACCCTGGCTTCGTGAAAGAGTTAGCAAGAGAGGGATGGAAAGAGACAGTGTCAAAGAGAGACCCAAGAGAGAGA